>NC_044191.1:36943049-36965549 GCF_900880675.1 Sparus aurata | reverse complement strand
GACTGATCGGATCCTTCATGATCATACTTGTCAACCTTCTCGTCCCAGAACCAGAGGACACATCTCTGGTTCTCACAACCTGGTGCTGTAGTCTGCTGTTCTGGTCCAGCTCGTCCTCCTCAGGAAGTGAGAGACGGACAAACAGGTGTAGACGAGAAAGAATATTTAAATAATCCTCAGAAGGAAATCTGCCACGTGGATTTTCCCGTCAGCCTCAGGATTCACCCAGCAGCAGTGACGCACACAGACTCTCTGAAGGGCAACGAATGACAGACGTTACTTTATACTTAGACAGTTACACTGCAGGGAAACATACTGACAGTTTACAGTAAAATACACATTATTTGACATTATTTGACATTATTTGATCTTTTTATTTGACTTGTTTTGTTCTTTGCAGGAAACACAGTCCGTGGATATTTTGGTTTGCTTCGGTTTTGAAATCCTCCCTATTTTATAGGTCCAAAGTTTGGCAGGTATGGTGAGAAGATAATGTCAAATTAAAGACAGTCTAAAAAAGTGTAGAGCTGAGAGTGAAACATGAAACAGAACCAGGTGAGCGGGTCAGTCTGAGGAGATGTGACCGGGCTCAGACTGAAGACTACAGGATCTAAGTTCTTCATGTGTCGTCACATGTTCGCCTGCCTGTAGTGTGTAGTGCTGTTTGAAATAAACTGACTGCAGCTGTAGAGGATCAGCAGCAGCTCAGAGTCTGGATCTGGATCTGGATCTGGATCTATATGATGACTGTCTGTCCTCCTGCAGTCCGGTGAGGCCTCAGGACATGTTGTCCAGGAGTGTGGAGCAGCTGTACAGGACGATCCAGCAGACCAGAACCAGCAGGGGGCAGCTCCAACAAGACTACAGCCATAGCCAGAAACTGGACAGACTGCAGGCCCAGCTGGACCAGGACCAGGACCAGGACTCAGACTGGAGGACGTCTGAGAGCAGAAACAGAGACATTCAAGACAAACTGGTGAGTATCAGCTGCAGTCCAGACCAGAACCAGCAGCCCGTCCTGACGGTCCTCAGGTCACAGAGTTTCACTTTACTTCTGTTAAAACGATGAGTGTTGTTGTTTATTGGTGGTTGTTCAGGAGGCGGAGCTTCAGCAGAGCCGCCTGCAGCTTCAGGACGTCCAGCAGGAGAGAGACGCGCTGCTGCAGCAGGTCATCTTCCATCCTATAACACAATTCATGTTGAGCTCATTGGAGGTGAGCAGCAGGTCCGCAGCAGTGCATGCTGGGACTGACTTTGTGTGTCATGTGATCCAGCTGCGTTCACAGAGCGACGGCCACCAGAGGAGCCTCGGCCGCCTCAACAGGAAACTACGGCAGCTCAGTAGGTCCATGTGTGACTCTGATCAGCTGACGGCCGAACAGCTGAAGACAACCACCGAACAGCTGAGAGCTCTGAACCACACGGTGGAGCTGCTGCACACACACACACAGCAGGTACACACACACACACACACACACACACACACACAGCAGGTACACACACACACACACACACACACACACAGCAGGTACACACACACACACACACACACACACACACACAGCAGGTACACACACACACACAGCAGGTTCACACACACACACAGCAGGTACACACCCACACACACACACACACAGCAGGTACACATACACACACACAGCAGGTACACACACACACACAGCAGGTACACACACACACACACACACACACACAGCAGGTACACACACACACACAGCAGGTTCACACACACACACAGCAGGTACACACCCACACACACACACACACAGCAGGTACACATACACACACACAGCAGGTACACACACACACACAGCAGGTACACACACACACACACACACACACACAGCAGGTACACACAGCAGGTACACACACACACACACACACACAGCAGGTACACACACACACAGCAGGTACACACACACACACACACACAGCAGGTACACACACACACACACACACACACACAGCAGGTACACACACACACACACACACACACACAGCAGGTACACACACACACACACACACAGCAGGTACACACACACACACACACACAGCAGGTACACACACACACACACACACACACACACAGCAGGTTCACACACACACACACACACACACACACACCAGCAGGTACACACACACACACACACACACACACACAGCAGGTACACACACACACACACACACAGACACAGCAGGTACACACACACACACACACACACACAGCAGGTACACACACACACACACACACACAGCAGGTACACACACACGCACACAGCAGGTACACACACACAGCAGGTACACACACACACACACAGCAGGTACACACACACACACACAGCAGGTACACACACACACACACAGCAGGTACACACACACACACCACTCTGCAGGGGGAACGTGAGGTGAACTTGGCTGACGCGAGGTCGACATATACGGTGTATCCGTGGTAACGCGGCGTCTCGCTCTTCTTCTGCTTGTGTTTGTGTCAGAACTCTGTGGAGGAGCTCGACGGCAGCATTCACACAGTGAAGGAGCCTCAGAGACACACACCAAGACAGAAGCTGGATCAGACCAGAACCAGAACCAGGACCAGGGATGGAGGACAGTGGTGCTTCATACCTCCTGGACACAGTGTGAGACTTTTCATCTTTTTTATGTCAAACTCACAGGTATTCCTCCAGGTGACTGTCGACGCGTCCTCACTGTTACTGCGACTGGATCGAGATGAGTGAATGCAGGAGAGCAGCCAGCAGAACCGAGTCCACCGGACGGCACAGATGCTGTTCCACAGGACTGTTGCTGGAGTTTGTATATCACTGAAACTCCTTTTGAGATCATCACAGATTTATCTTCAGGAAAACTGATTCTGAACATACGAGACCATCAGGGACCGGATCTTTAAAGAGAGTTCTGTAAAGAGTTATCTTCCTCCACATTGTCACTCAGAGCATCATGGGAACTTAACGTTCGCTCTCTCTGTCTCTCAGGTTCCCAGTCTGGGCTCTCTGGGGACTCAGGACTCTGGTGTCGGGCTGCAGTACTTCAGTTCTCCTGATGGGGGGCGACAGCAGGACAGAACACCCACGAGGGGAGGAGGAGGAGGAGGAGGAGGAGGAGGAGGAGGAGGAGGGTACTGGGTGTTTGTCCCCCCGACACACACTGACTCTGACTCAGGTACAAACACACATTAACAACATGATGAGATTCAACTGCAGACGTGTCCTGAACTGTAACCTGTCCTGCAGCAGAGTGGAGGGACAGTGGAGGAGACAGTCCTCCTCCTCCTCCTCCTCCTCCTCCTCCTCCTCCTCCTGTCTCTGCTGACCTCTCAGACACTCTCAGTCGGGCTCCTCTGGTCGGACCTGCCTGGCTGCTCTGTGGTTCACCTGCAGCGGTCGTCTACAGTCAGCCAGCAGGAGGCGCCGCTCTGCACTGCAACATCCCCGAGCACAGAGACGAGGTCAGTATCTACTCATACCAACATAACTGAGTTTGACGCTATCGCCCCAAAAGTCATCAAAATATTCAACAAAAACTCAGATGACAAAAACAAACTGAAGTCTCTTTAACTTTACATTCTGGTTGGAAACAAATATTTGGGAACACACTGTTTTATTTATTAAAAAAATAATCATGTTAAATAGGTAAACACAAATCATGTGACAATATTTTAAAAAATTCACCACCATCAACAGAACCAATCAGATCATCAGGTCACAATCAGACATGTTGACGGCAGCAGCGGTGGTCATGTGGTCGTCTCTGTCGTATCGCTGCGATCGAGCTGTGATAGAAAATGTTTTATGAAAAAATTGTTCTTTCTAGATAAAATAAGCAGACGGTAACATCCAACCTGGGACAGTTTAATCATCAGTGTGTCAATGTTCGTGTGTGTGTGTGTGTGTGTGTGTGTGTGTGTGTGTGTCAGCAGGAAGACAGGTGTGTGTGTGAGTGTTTGCACAGAGAGGCAGAGCGAGCAGAGGAAGATGAGAGGAAGAAGAAGAAACTACGTCTGGAATCCAAACAGCTAAGACGCACGCTGAGACGACACAGGTCACACACACAAACTATTTCATGATTTAGATTTTCTGACTCTGTGTGGCTGAAGTAGACTTCTGCTCTCACTGTACGGATCAATCAGCCGCAAACACACAACCTCCAACTGGCTGTTTCCAATTATAATGAAAGTTTTGTTGTTGACACAGAGAGGAAAAGGCAGAAACAGACACGATGGCGGCCATGTTGGAGATCTGAGTGTGAAGCTGCTCAGACTCAAGACAAGAAATGTTTTAACACACACACATTGTTCACACACGTGATCATATTGTGTGTGTGCGTGTGTGTGCCTACGCGTGTGTGTCCATGCAGGAGTGTGATGCAGGTGTGTGATGAGGTGGAGTGTGTGGAGAAAACTCTGCTGAAGAGACGAGCTGAACTACGGGAGGCCGACCGGCTGCTGCTGGAGGCTCAGAGCTGCATAAACACCAGCAGAGAGCAGGTACACACACACACACACACACACACACACACACAGTATCACTCCTTCACCTTCATCAATCTCTGTATGAAAAGTAAATGAAGGAGACAGATCAGATCCCTGAGCAGAATTTAGTCCAGAAAACAAAGATTCATCTTTTTCATTATTCAAACAAGAAAGTTAGTTTAGAAATAGAAGACAGGGAGAGATTTCTTATGGTGAAGTTAGTTTCAGGTTGGAGTACATTAACCATTCTCTGGGTCAGTGGGTCACATGACCTGGAAGATAATGGAAACAGTGCAGATGTTTCATTTAGAAAATCTAATATATGGTGTTGCTGTTATATTGATGATCCTCCAGGGGGGATTCCAGACAGCGGGTTTAGTGAAAACTCTGAGTTTGTTACACTGAGATGAGAGAAACTCTGAGTTTGTTAACCCTGAGATGAGAGAAACTCTGAGTTTGTTAACCCTGAGATGAGAGAAACTCTGAGTTTGTTAACCCTGAGATGAGAGAAACTCTGAGTTTGTTACCCTGAGATGAGAGAAACTCTGAGTGTTCAGTTCCAGAAAGAGAGGTAAGTTAAACTCTGGGTCTGTTACTGCGGTAACTGACTCTGTGAACAGAACCTGCTCACTGCAGGTTTACCTGAAGAAACCCTGAGTGTGACGGAGCTGTCTGACAGCGGCTGTCCTTCCCTTCTCAGTCCCATCATGTTGAAGCAGAAATCATTCACATAGTTTTACACCAGGAGGAGAATTTAGTGCCTCTAATGTTGGGTCCTGGGGGTGAGTGACGCCCTCAGCCTCTGCTCACCCAGCGACCTGACTCAGGACCAGCTCCTCTGCTCACCCAGCGACCTGACTCAGGACCAGCTCCTCTGCTCACCCAGCGACCTGACTCAGGACCAGCTCCTCTGGTCACCCAGCGACCTGACTCAGGACCAGCTCCTCTGTGACCTGACTCAGGACCAGCTCCTCTGGTCACCCAGCGACCTGACTCAGGACCAGCTCCTCTGTGACCTGACTCAGGACCAGCTCCTCTGGTCACCCAGCGACCTGACTCAGGACCAGCTCCTCTGCCTCTGTGGGACGTGCTGCAGGTGGAGGTGAGCACCACTTCATGTTCAACTACTCAGCAGGATGTCAGGACACAGATGTGTGTTAAACAGCATCTGTTGGTGGTAAAAGCTACTACAAGTTAAAATATCCACTGAATAAACTTTTATTTTGTTTAATATGTGAAATAAAACCAGAGTGAGGAGCCATCGTGAGACTGTTTTTATGTCATTTCAGCTGATTTAAATAAAATAAAACAGCCTGAAATAAAATAAAATAGCCTAAAATAAAATAGCCTAAAATCAAATGAAATAAAACATTTAACAACATTCAACCACTTCCTCAAAGGCTAATATAAAAGAAAGTGATGTTAAAGACGACCGCATCTAAAACCCTTCAGTGATTTTTATTACGGCCGCAGCCGTGTTACTTTTTTTACACACACAGACAGGTAGACACAGACAGGTACAGACACAGACAGGTACAGACACAGACAGACAGGTACAGACACACACAGACAGACAGGTACAGACACACACAGACAAGTAGACACAGACAGGTACAGACACAGACAGACAGGTACAGACACACACAGACAGACAGGCACAGACACACACAGACAGGCACAGACACACACAGACAGACAGGTACAGACACAGACAGACACACACAGACAGGTAGACACAGACAGGTACAGACGCACACAGACGGGTACACACACAGACAGGTACAGACGCACACAGACAGGTACACACACAGACAGGTACAGACGCACACAGACAGGTACACACACAGACAGGTACAGACGCACACAGACAGGTACACACACAGACAGGTACATGCTGTTTAATGTTTTATTTTATTTTATTTTACGCTATTTTATTATTATTTTTTTTTAGGCAATTTTATTTTATTTTAGGCAATTTTATTTTATTTTAGGCAATTTTAGGCAATTTTATTTTATTTTAGGCTATTTTATTTTATTTTAGGCTATTTTAGGCAATTTTATTTTTAGGCAATTTTATTTTATTTTAGGCTATTTTATTTATCTTTTTTCCCAGAAAATGTCTGCTTCCTGTTTTCTCCCCTGTTGCCATGGTGAATCACAGTATCGGAGCTCCATTGATGATGATGGCTTTTTACTAGTCGTCAGGCACGAGCTCAACTCAGAGTTAACATACTCAGAGTGACTTACCGAACTCAGATCAGCTGTTCTGGAACTGAAAACTCTGAGTTTCACTTCACAGGATAAGTCAGCTCAGAGTTCAGGGTGAGGCTGAGAGTCTGTTGAACCTCCTTTCTGGAATACTCCTCTGGTTTCTTCTCTCAAACACTTGTTTCTCCTGCAGGCAGGTTCAGCTCAGGATGGCGCCACCTGTCTGCTGGAGGCGATCAGGTAAAGTCACATCTGAACTTGAAGCTCAGTTCACAGCTTGTACTTCTTCATCTTGTCCTCATCATCATATTAACTGATCGCCAGGGAGCTGCAGGAGGAGGTGGAGGAGCTGAGGAGGAGGAGACAGGAGGAGGAGGAGGCTCTGATGGAGGTGAAGGAAGAGGTGGAGGAGCTGAGGAGGAGGAGACAGGAGGAGGAGGAGGCTCTGACGGAGGTGAAGGAGGCGCTGAGGAGCAGAGAGGAGGAGTTACAACAAGTCAGCACAGACATACACTCAGCTACAGACAGGTACAGACACACACAGACAGGTACAGACACAGACAGGCACAGACAGGTACAGACACACACAGACAGGTACAGACACACACAGACAGGTACAGACACAGACAGACAGGCACAGACACACACAGACAGGTACAGACACAGACAGGTACAGACACACACAGACAGGTACAGACACACACAGACAGGTACAGACACAGACAGACACACACAGACAGGTACAGACACACACAGACAGGCTCAGACACAGACAGACACACACAGACAGGTACAGACACACACAGACAGGTACAGACACAGACAGGTACACACAGACAGGTACAGACACAGACAGACACACAGACAGGTACAGACACAGACAGACACACACAGACAGGTACAGACACACAGACAGGTACAGACACACACAGACACACACAGACAGGTACAGACACACACAGACAGGCTCAGACACAGACAGACAGGTACAGACACAGACAGACACATACAGACAGGTACAGACACACACAGACAGGTACAGACACACACAGACAGGTACAGACACAGACAGGTACACACAGACAGGTACAGACACACACAGACAGGAACAGACACAGACAGGTACAGACACAGACAGGTACAGACGCACACAGACAGGTACAGACACAGACAGGTACAGACGCACACAGACAGGTACAGACACAGACAGGTACAGACACACACAGACAGGTACACACACAGACAGACAGGCACAGACACAGACAGGTACAGACGCACACAGACAGGTACAGACGCACACAGACAGGTACAGACACACAGACAACATCTAGAGATCTTTTATTGTGAAACATCTGGAGATCTTTTATTGTGAAACATCTGGAGATCTTTTATTGTTTACACATTCCTCTGTTATGTTTGGTCTAAATTTTGGTGAAATGTTTCCTATCATCAGAATTTAGTTTGAAAAGACACTTTGAGGAAGTGGTTCAATGCTGTTTAATGTTTTATTTTATTTTATTTTACGCTATTTTATTATTATTTTTTTTCAGGCAATTTTATTTTATTTTAGGCAATTTTATGCTATTTTATTTTATTTTAGGCTATTTTATTTTATTTTAGGCAATTTTAAGCAATTTTATTTTATTTTAGGCAATTTTAAGCAATTTTATTTTATTTTAGGCAATTTTATTTCATTTTATTTAAGGCTATTTTATTCAATGTGTGTGTGTGTGTGTGTGTGTGTGTGTGCGCAGGTTGGCTGATGTGCTGTCTACCTGTCAGGACTCTCAGAAGCGCCTCGACTCACTCAACATTCAGGTAAACTTCATCTTCAACTTTTCATTTTTGTAGTTTGGTTAATTATTAATGAATTGATCAGATTGCTGAGAACAAAAAGAGATTTTCTGTTTCTTTAAACTGACATTAGCGTTAAAATGAAGCTGAGGCTGGAGGTTTGTTCTGACACAGTGTGGTCGTCCTGCAGGAGGAGCAGCAGGAGCAGAGGCTGCTGCAGAGGACGGAGGAGCATCAGACAGCTGTGAACAGAGTGGAGGAGGTCAGAGAGGAGGAGCACCGACTGAGGAGCAGAGTTAAGGTGATCACAGAGGAGGAAGGAGTTATCATCTTCTCTGCAGGGTCAGAGCAGTAACTGAATACATTTACTGTACTCAGATACAGTTTTGAAAGCAGGACTTGAACATGTTCGTCAGCTTCAGCTTCAACAGGGCTTCAGATATTCTCCTTCTGCCTCACTCTCTCTTCTGAGCCACATTTGTCATGTTTCATTTGACCTCTGTGCCGTCGTGCCTTCACAGTTTGAGTCATGCTTGTAACTAATCGCGGCTGACATATGTGTTAAAAGCATGAACGTGACTGTGAAGTAGGCTGAAACAAACATCTGTATGTTTTATGATGTTACATGAACCTATTTCATTTTCAAAATGATTTCTGAGAGTTGATGTCGGTCGTATAGATTCAATTTAATTCAAAACACCTTACTTGTCCCTGGGGGGCGACAGTAGAGACATCAGAGTTTATTCTTGTTTATCTATGTTAAAGTATCCGAGTACTTCCAGTCCAGCAGTCTGGGAACAGAACATAAATATTGAAGTGAACAGAGACGACGCTGCTGGACCCACAGTGAAGAGGAAAGAAACTCTCCTGTTGGTCCGTCTCACTCCTGCTGTCGGGACGAGTCGTCCTGCTGTCGCCTCATGAAATAAAATACAATAAAATCGCCTAAAATACAATAAAATCACCTAAAATAAAATAAAATCGCCTAAAATAAAATAAAATCGCCTAAAATAAAATAAAATCGCCTAAAATAAAATAAAATAGTCTAAAATAGAATAAAATAAAATAGCCTAAGATAAAATAAAATAAAATATGACGAGTTGTCCTGCTGTCGCCTCATGATGACGTTTCATTGAAACCTTGAGGATTTTAAGATGCTGCAGTGAAAAACAACTCGTAGAAGCTTCAGTATCAGACGTCTGTGTGACTGCAGGAGCTGCTGGAGCAGCAGGAGGCGCTGTGGAGTCAGAGGACGTCCACAGAATGTGTCCTGAGAGAGGACGAGCAGAGACTGATCACAGTACAGACTGAGGTCAACACACACAGAGCAGGTGACCACACACACACACACACACACACACACACACAGGCAACGACTGCACTAATCTCAGCCTCTTTAACAAAAGCTAACGTGTGTGTCTGACTATGTGTTGTCACCTGCTGTGTGTGTGTGTGTGTGTCCAGAGCTAAAGCAGGTCCTGCAGGAGTTACTCGTAGAACAGCAGGCGTTGGAGAAAGTGAAAATCAAACGCTCCCAGAATGTCCAGAGGCTCCACAAGAAACAGGACGAGCTGCAGAGGACGAGGGACGAGCTGGATTCAGTGAGGGATGAGTTGGACGGGACACGTGATGAAGTACATAAGAGGGAGGCTGAGCTGGAAAAGAAGCAGGAGGAAGTGGACAGGATGCAGGAGGAAGTGGACAGGATGCAGGAGGAAGTGGACAGGAAAAGGAGAGAGCTGGCTGAGCTGCATCAGGAAGTTGAGTCCCGCAGGAAGGAGGCAGAGA
This sequence comes from Sparus aurata, assembly GCF_900880675.1. Classification (NCBI taxonomy): domain Eukaryota; kingdom Metazoa; phylum Chordata; class Actinopteri; order Spariformes; family Sparidae; genus Sparus; species Sparus aurata. The sequence continues at coordinate 36,955,255 of NC_044191.1, read as the reverse complement.
TTTACCAGAAAGAGTCAAACCAACAGCAGACAGAGCTGCAGGTCAGTCGACTGTGTCGAACTCACAGAGAAGATTCACTGTTCAGGTTTTCTGTCATGGCTGCAGCAGCATGTTCAGTAGAGATGAAGTCAACAGCCTGTGTGAACAACAGGTTGGTTGTCATGGTAACTGTGGCCACAGGTGGAGTATTGTGTTTTATCAGCAGGAACATTTGATACATCACTCTGATATATGAGTCTCTTTATGTTACATCATAGTTTATGGTAATAATGGTTATTGTCAGTCACAGCAGGAGCTGAGCAGAGTCCTCCTGGCTCACAACTGCAAACAGCCTCTTGTGGTTAAAATGAATATTACACAAAAAAAAACAACACTTTTTTCCCTGATTTTTTTATTGTCACTCTTTTTCACACAAACTCGTCGTCTGCAGCAGAAAGAAAGAAAGTTTCTGTTCGGCTCATTTTTCAAAGTGTTGTTTTTTCCATTCGGTTTTCAACTTGTGTCTCGTTCTTCTCCTGAAGAGAGTAAAAGTTCCACTAATTTTCAAAGATTTAATGAAAAACAAAGTTTTTCTCCCTTTTACATTTAAAAATTAAAATAGATAATAAAAAGTTTTTTGTCTTTTTTCCAGCTCATTCAACCTTTTTCTCCTTCTTTTACTTTGTATTATCTTTTCCTCCTAAAATGTTCTTTTCCAACACTTTCCCCACTTTTTTTACTCGGTTTCACACGTAAAAAAGAAAATCTTGCAATCTTGAGATTTTGTTTGAAAAAAGCCAAATCGGTCGAGATAAAAAATGTTTCTCTCCTGTCAAAACGTATTTTTGATTGGTGCAGCAGCAGCAGGAGGAGCTGAGCAGGAGGAGGGAGGAGAGGAGCAGCCTGCAGGAGCAGTGTAAACACCTGGAGGCCCGACGGAGGCACGCCGACAGGTACACACACACACACACACACACACACACACACACACACAGGTGGGTGTATTATTTGGATGTAACATTATAAAACAAAACAATAACTTTAATGTGAAGTTTAAAAAACGTCATAAAAACCTGCAACTGAGTGAGAAACTATTAATGGTGACATCATCAGTGCCAGTGATCATTGGTTTATTTATGAGTTTCTGTGTGTGTGTGTGTGTGTGTGTGTGTGTGTGTGTAAGGTGTCTGTCAGCGGTGGAGGCGGAGCTTACTAAACAGAGGGAGGAGCTCAACCACGCCCAGCTCCTCAAACAGGAAGTGGTCAGAGACACAGCAGCCACTCAGAAGCAGCTTGATGGTGTGACATCATCTCTACATCCAGAACATACAGATTATTGATTATGACTGAAACGTATTGAGCGTGATCAGCTTTAATCTTCTGATCGTGATGTTTGTTTCAGAGCACAGTGAGCTGCTGACTCTGCTCAGTGCACAGCTGGAGGAGAGGAGGACACACCTGCACACTGTGGAACAGGTGAACACACACACACACACACACACACACACACACACACACAGTCAGGCTGGCCTCTGTGTTTGTACTGATGAGTGTGTGTGTCCTGTAGGAGCTGAGTGTGTCCAGTCAGCTGCAGCAGCAGAGAGACGAACAACTGAAGGAGCTGAACACACAGATACATCACACACAGGTACATCACACACAGGTACATCACACACAGGTACAACACACACAGGTACATCACACACAGGTACATCACACACAGGTACATCACACACAGGTACATCACACACAGGTACAACACACACAGGTACATCACACACAGGTACATCACACACAGGTACATCACACACAGGTACATCACACACAGGTACATCACACACAGGTACATCACACACAGGTACATCACACACAGGTACAACACACACAGGTACAACACACACAGATACATCACACACAGGTACATCACACACAGGTACATCACACACAGGTACATCACACACAGGTACAACACACACAGGTACATCACACACAGGTACAACACACACAGGTACATCACACACAGGTACATCACACACAGGTACATCACACACAGGTACATCACACACAGGTACATCACACAGGTACATCACACAGGTACATCACACACAGGTACAACACACACAGGTACAACACACACAGGTACAAACACACAGGTACAATCACACACAGGTACTAACACACACAGGTACAACACACACAGGTACAACACACACAGGTACACACACACAGGTACAATACAACACAGGTACATCACACACAGGTACATCACACACAGGTACATCACACACAGGTACATCACACACAGGTACAACACACACAGGTACAACACACACAGGTACAACACACACAGGTACAACACACACAGGTACAACACACACAGGTACATCACACACAGGTACATCACACACAGGTACATCACACACAGGTACAACACACACAGGTACAACACACACAGGTACAACACACACAGGTACAACACACACAGGTACAACACACACAGGTACATCACACACAGGTACAACACACACAGGTACACACACACAGGTACAACACACACAGGTACATCACACACAGGTACATCACACACAGGTACAATACACACAGGTACATCACACACAGGTACATCACACACAGGTACAATACACACAGGTACATCACACACAGGTACAACACACACAGGTACAATCACACACAGGTACATCACACACAGGTACATCACACACAGGTACAAACACACACAGGTACATCACACACAGGTACAACACACACAGGTACAACACACACAGGTACAACACACACAGGTACAACACACACAGGTACATCACACACAGGTACATCACACACAGGTACATCACACACAGGTACAACACACACAGGTACAACACACACAGGTACAACACACACAGGTACAACACACACAGGTACATCACACACAGGTACAACACACACAGGTACATCACACACAGGTACAACACACACAGGTACAACACACACAGGTACAACACACACAGGTACATCACACACAGGTACACACACACAGGTACATCACACACAGGTACATCACACACAGGTACATCACACACAGGTACATCACACACAGGTACAACACACACAGGTACAACACACACAGGTACAACACACACAGGTACAACACACACAGGTACATCACACACAGGTACAACACACACAGGTACAACACACACACAGGTACAACACACACAGGTACATCACACACAGGTACAATACACACAGGTACATCACACACAGGTACATCACACACAGGTACAATACACACAGGTACATCACACACAGGTACATCACACACAGGTACAACACACACAGGTACATCACACACAGGTACAACACACACAGGTACAACACACACAGGTACAACACACACACAGGTACAACACACACAGGTACATCACACACAGGTACATCACACACAGGTACAACACACACAGGTACAACACACACAGGTACATCACACACAGGTACAACACACACACAGGTACAACACACACAGGTACATCACACACAGGTACAACACACACAGGTACAACACACACAGGTACAACACACACAGGTACATCACACACAGGTACAACACACACACAGGTACAACACACACAGGTACAACACACACACAGGTACATCACACACAGGTACATCACACACAGGTACATCACACACAGGTACATCACACACAGGTACATCACACACAGATACAACACACACAGGTACAACACACACAGGTACATCACACACAGGTAGAATTGGAGAACCATCGCTGCTGTGGAGATATTGCTGCCACTCTGTTGTTCAGGACGGCCGTCAAAGAATGATAGAATAAAGTTATTCTAAAAATCTCTCTCTGTCTCTCTGTGTGTCTCAGGCCGTGTGTGTTGGACTGGCCGATGTTAAAGCTGCAGTGTGTCAGTTGGAGGACAGGCGGCGCCGTCTGACCCAACAGGAGCTGCAGCTGCACCAGCTCGGTCAGTCACTCAATCATTCCATCCTCTAAAAATGTTTTATTCTAGTATAGAAACATTTAAAAACTTTTAAAAAATGTCATTTTTTTAATCTTTTGAATACAAAATGTGTCCTTGAGAGAAAAGTTTGAAAAAAATTCAGACATTTTGTTGAAAAGATTTGGGGGAGGAGTCAGAGTCTTCTCCAGATTTCTAACTATTTTCCTGAAACCTTTTCTGAAAATTATGACGAAGTACGAAATTTGAGAAACAGTTAAGGAGGAAAAAGTCATTTTTATGAGAAAAAGTGAAAAGTCAGAATTTAGATAAAAAGTTACGGGAAAATAGTCAGAATTTCTGGGGAAGTTAAAAAAAAAACTGAGGGGAAAAATGTTTTAAAAAGTCAGAATTTAGAGAAAAGGTCGTTTATTTTAGGAAAAGTGAAAAAAAAAATTAAGGACATTTTTATTTTATTTTAAATTTACAGAAGATAAAATGTGTTTAGAAGATGAAAAAATAAATAAATAATATAAACGTTTAAATAAGGTATTATGAAGACAAAGTAAATCAAATAACTTATTTCCTGTTGACTCATCAGAAGAGGAGCTGAGGCAGAGAGAGAAACAGCTGCTGCACCAGGAGGAGGAGCTACAGCGGCGGGAGGAGGAGCTACAACTGAAAGAGGAGGGGCTACAAAACAAACATGAAGATGAAAAGCACAAGAAAGACGACGAGGTAGAAATGTCACATTTATTCAATAAAGTGTTCTCATTTATTTAACATGTTCTTTGTGTGTGTGTGTGTGTGTGTGTGTGTGTGTGTGTGTGTGTGTGTGTGTGTGTGTGTAGGAGGACAGTAGGGAGGAGGAGGATGATGAAGAGTCTTTCTACCTGTCTACAGCTGGTCTGAGATCAGCCCTCAGTACTGAGGTGAGTTTACACACTAATGTAACATAGATATACATAAATTACATTCACACATGAAGTAATTAATTTATTTCTACAGTCGGCTGTTTAAATGAAAGTGTTGATTTATTCATTGATAGATTTAACTGTGTGTGTGTGTGTGTGTGGTCAGGAGGAAAAGTGGACGGTGGAGCTGCAGAGAGAAAAACTGAGGCGAGAAGAAGAGCGACTGAAGGTGAACCAACACAAGACCTGAGACGAACAGGATTATTGATCCAGTCTGACTTTAATCACCACTTTGTTTCCACAGCTCACATTTATACTTACAGTGAAGACTGAAGTCAGTCTCAGTGTTGTTGTCACATGTTTAGAAGCAGAAGACAAACTCCTGCAACAACTCAGCTTAACACCATGTGACAGGTTAACGGTCCCAGTGAGGGTTAGCTAAACACCTGCAGCAGCTGAACGTTACGATCTGTCGTCATGTGACACTACAGCTGCTGCACCAGAGACGTGACGTCCAAACTGACCAAAGTGTCACAGAAAATCATTTTTTACTCAATGAAAATAAAAAATGATGAATAATGCAACACATGAATCAGACCTGACAGATGCTAGGCTAGGCTAGCAGGCTCTCTCTGCTTTGTCAGTCTTTGTGCTCAGATAAACAGCTCTCAGATCTGTCTCTGTGTTGGACGTCCATCAGACACTCGAGCTTCTGCAGGAGACAGAACAGTCCTGACCCAGTGTCCGTTTGTCCTCCAGGCCCGTCTGCGCTGCAGTTTGTGGACTCAGCAGGAAACTCTGACGGAGAGACGACTGGAGACCGAAGAGACGTTACTGGGACTGAAACACAGACTGGACCAGCTGGACTCTCTGATCACACACACACACACACACACACACAGATGTTAGACAGATCCAGCAGTCTCACCTCAAGTGAGTAGTTTCTGTTTCTGTGGACATCAAGAATCAAACTATGAGACAGCCAAAGATCGACATTTCTGATGTAGGATTGTTATTATTGTCTTAAAGTGTTCAGATCAGCTCCACAGCATCAGCTCAGCCTGCACTGAGTTTGTTTTTACAAAAACCTTTGACATCAAGAAAGAACTTGGAACCTGCAGCAGCACTGAAAGTTTTCTGTTAATGATCAGCTCAGATTTGGACGATGACGCTCCCTGAACGCATCATCAGCATCACTGTGTCATGTGGAGCTGAAACTGTGAACGCAACACGTGATGTCAACATGAAGCGCCAAAAGAAGTTTGTGGTGCCTTCATGAAAACATGTACAACAGAGTTGTAGGCTGCTGTGAATTTTCTTTAAATTAAACTCTTTGTGTGTAAACTCTCCGGTGTCCACGCCTCGTGTGTCTGCTCTCACCTCGTCTCTCACAGGCTCTCCTCCAGGTGTTCCAGGTGTGCTGCATCACCTGTCTGTCGCCATAGTTACTGTCGCTAGGCAACGGAGCATCTCAGAGCTGCAACAGCTGCTGTCGACCTGCTGGAGGAGAGACTGACAGACACGAGATCCATGTTAAAAGCTTGTTGTCAGTAAAAATGTTAAAGGAACTGTTCAGTCGAGCTCATGAAGAAGTGAAGCTGCAGAATCAGAACCACTGATCAAAGTCCAGAGTCTCTGAATGTCTGATCTGTGTGTTCCTCTGTGATCTCACTGAGTCTCAGCTGGTTTAAAGAATATGAAGGTGATCATACCTGCAGGTTTCCATGCGAGCAGCCGTCCAGCAGTCTGATACACAGAACCGTCTGACCCGCCAGCTTCTGTCTGACCGGGTCAGCGAGCTGAGAGTCCGAACACACATCGAGCAGCAACTTCAACAGGCAACGCAGCAACACGTCGACACGACACAGCATCCTGACAGACAGACCGACTGTGATTCATGTTGAACTGTTTACTTTATGAATGTTTGTATTTTTAGACGGTTTGTTTTCATGAATGTCTCGTCTAATCTTTTCTGTCATGATCATGTTTGTTTCTTTTCTTTGTTTTCTTACTTGTTAATGAATCTAATTAAATATACACCAGTCATTTTAACAACGGATCATCAGCTGAGGTTCTGACCGTGGCCAGGCAGCTCTGATGGTTTTCTGCAGCACCTCCAGGATCTTCAGTCGACTCGTCTCCTCAGGTGGGTCTCTGACCTCCAGGTAGCCCAGCACCACCCACTCCACCCGTCGTAGGTGTCTGCACATGGCCACGCCCATCCTGACCCCGCACACAAAACAAACAGCCCCTGAGAATCGGCTTCAGACTCCTCCCACCCCCTGCTATAACAGGATGACTATGAAGCGCTCCTCCTACCTGTCGACGTATGGAGGCAGGGCGGAGGCGTAGACGCGTCGCAGCGCCACCTTGTGCTCCGCCTCCATGTGTGTCAGGACCAGACGCAGCACGTCGTCGTGGTGACCGGGCTTCCTGCGGGAGGAGGAGCTGAGCGAGGAGGGGGGCGTCTCCAAAACCACGAGCAGGTCCAAGAGACAGGACAGGACCGCCTGAACACACACACACACACACATGCAGACCAGGGGAATCGAACCAGCAACCTTCAGATAACAAGACGCTGCCCCTGAGCCACAGCCGCCCAGATCAGCTGCAGTCAGGATTTCAGATTGAAAATGGTGGAAATAAAATCTTTACAAATCAGTTTGAGATCAGTGGAAGTTTTTAACAGAGCACGTGTGTGTGTGTGTGTGTGTGTGTGTGTGTGTGTTACCTGTATGACAGCAGCCTCTGTGGTGTACAGGTGTTTGAACAGCGCCTGATAGAGAACTTCTGCTGTGTTGAACTGACGGAGATCTGCAGCAGGCTGCACACACACACACACACACACACACACACACACCATCATCATCATCATCACAACATGTGGAGTTTCTTAGATTTTCTGTTCTTGGATAAAAACATTTGTTTTCTTCTATGAAATTATTTATTAGGGCAGTGGTCCCCAGCCTCTGTTGCAGCACGGACAGGTACGACATACGACATAATCTAACGGACCGGGTGGGGGTGCGTGTGATTACGCAGAAATAAATAAAATTACACAACAAAGTGCATAAACAACCGAAGTGTTCCTTTCTGCTCCGTCAGTAACTATGGTAACATGCAGTCTCCAGCTGTTGTCCTCTCGTCGTCCTGCAGCTGCAGTTCAGACACTTTATCAGCCAACTTTAACACAGTTGTCCATCTTCTCTTCTTCCGTCTCATCATTATTCCTTTTTTCTTGCAAAGTAGCTCTCCGAAGACGTTTGTTTTACACTTCACAGCTATCTTGAGTTCTTATTTTTCAGGGTACCGTGACTGAAACAGGTCCGTGTCACGCACGCCAACAGGAACAGACGGATGTTGTTCAAAGAGAATCAGTTTTTCAAAATAAAACAACTTTCCGAGTATGATCGTCAATATAACGGAAATAAAATAACGTATTTATTCTTTCTGTGAGGCCCGGTACCAAATGACCCACGGACCGGTACCGGTCTGCGGCCCGGTGGTTGGGGACCCCTGATTTAGGGTTTATAAAAACTCTTTATCTTCTTTAAAAAAATCTGTTGCCTTAAACAAGTTTTAAACTTTCCAAACACATTTTTATTAACATTCTAGTTTTAAAAATATATTTTATCCCAAATGTTGTTTCTCAACAAAATAATTTGAGAACAAATTTTGGGAGGAAAAGTAAAAATATTCAGGAAACATAAAGATCCAAACTTTGGGAAAATATTTTGGTAATACTTTTTTTTTTTTTTTTAGAAAAAATATCAGAATTCTGAGAAAATATTTTGTGAAGAAACGTGTAAAAAATTTCTGGGGAAAAAGGTCCAAACTTTTGGGGAAATGTTTTGGAAAAGGGAAAATTTGAAGAAAATAGTTTGGGAAGAAAAGTACAAATTTTCAAGAAACATAAAGATCCAAACTTAGGGAAAATATTTTGGTGAGAAAAGTAAAAAAATGTTGAATTATTTTTTAGGAAAATATCAGAACAATGAGGAAAAAGTTTGGGAAGAAAGGGAAACATTTTCAGGAAACAAAGGGAAAATGTTTTGGTAAGAAAGGTGAGAAAAACTTTGAGAAAAACTTTGAGAAAAACTTTGAGAAAAACTCGATATTTCTTTATAAATATGTTGAAACTCTTCATGTAGATCAAATTCTCCGTCACCGCGTAGAAACATCGTCAAAGTCACAAAGTGGTCAAATAACCTTTTTTTGACAAAGAGACTTAAAATCGATTGCAAGTTCCATGTGACCATCAGTGTGTGCGTGTGTGTGTGTGTTCTCACCGTGTTGAGCACGATGTGGTGCAGACAGCGAATTCCCAGCATGCAGTTCTCAGGTCTGTGGTGGTCGTTCAGGAGGAGGGAGGGGGGGAGCAGGCGGGGCAGGTGAGGGGAGAGAGAGGGCCGAGTGACCTGCACAAAACACACACACATATTCATACTGTTGCCGTGGAGACTTCAATATGTAGCTTTGTTGACTCTTTTATTATAATCCATGATGACATCATCGCTAAGTGAAGGTCAAAGGTCAAACTGACCTGCAGGAGAGTCCACGCAAACACCAACTTCACTGCTTCACAACGCTGCCAAGAGTCCCTGCAACACACACACACACACACACACACACACACACACACACACACGAGCAGCTGTCAGTGAACACACAGTCCGTTTCACCTGATCCAACCACTGAACAATTGAACAGCATCACCAGACTCCATTAACAAATGTAGTGATTTAAAGAGTTGTTGAGATAAAACAAACTTTCTAACGTAGTGAAACTGTGTGTGTGACAGATTGTAACTCATTGTGTCCTTGTTGTAAATTCAGCATTAAATCTTTCAGCTGAAGTTGTTTGTCTCCTTGTAAAAAGTGTCAGTTTGTGGCAGCATGTCTGTACCAGCCTGTCTGCTTCTGTGTCTAAAGTGCTAAAGTCTTACCTGCCAACATTGATCAGCTGTTTGAACACACTGTTTACACTGATTTCACCATTTACACTCCATTTATGAAAGAAGAAACATGTTATTGATCTAAACATGTCACATGTTACAAAGACACTAAACAGTAACAATATAGGCTACTTCTTTGTCCCCTGTGGAGAAAGTCCCCAGACTCCCTTAACAAATGTGTCAGTTTAGTGAGTTGTTGAGTTGGAGACACTTTATAAACTCTGTGAAACTCTGTCTCTGACTCATTCTGCATTATTTGGACCTTCTTGTTCATTCAGCAAATGTTCTACATGAACTTCTTTTTCTGTCTTTGAGTAGAAACATGGAGTCTGTGTGTCTCAGTGATGGACAGGTTTGTTTCATACAGAGCAGGAAGTGACATCACATCACAGGTGGTCACTCAGACGCAGGTAAATGGAGCTGTGATCTGGACCACAGACTCATATTCAAACTGATTCTCACTTGGTCAGTTGAGGCTGCAGGATGTCCAGGATTCCTCCCAGAATTCCTCTCTTCTCCTGACTCCCATCCCCCATCAGCAGGTGGGCGGAGTCTCTCCAGCCGCCCGCCCTCAGCAGCGCCTCCTGCAGACTCTTAGCTGCAGCTCTGGAGGAGGAGCTGGTCCACGCCTGATCCTGAACACACATGAAACACACATTGATCTCTTATCAATATTAATATTATGCTTGTGTTTCATTTACATATTTCTAAATGCTTTAAAACATACATTTAGAGCAACATTTATTTCAATACTTTGTGTTTCATCACAGACGTCTTCGTTCAGATGTTCAGTGGAGCTTGCTTTGTTTTTTAGGATAAACTTGATCTCGTTCTCACTGAGACTTCAGAACTCATGATCCTCGAGACGAAGCTCCTACAAGAGTTCATCCTCTAATGACAGTTAAAATCAAAACCCTCTGTGGTCCGTCTGAACAAAGACGTCTTTAATAAGACAGAAACTCTGATGTGTGTCGAGTCCAGACCCACCTGGAAGTGTGTGACAGCAAACACACACACAGGAGGCCCAACAGTCATCAGCAGATCAGTGTGACCGCCTCCATTTCCCAGAGTTCCCAGTAGCGCTGTGAGGGCGGAGCACACCGGTGCAGCTCGGCTCGGGACGCTCTGATAGGCTGCAGCGGGCAGCGAGCTGCAGTCGTCCTCACAGAGTGGCAGAGCTGCACAACCAATCAGAGCGCTGACCAGAGAGCCATATAACACCTGAAGCTCCGCCCACCCATCATCCTGATTGGTGGGGGCCGGGCAGAACAGCCAATGAGGATCAGCCGTTTGAAAAAGACACTCCAACTGACCAATCAGAGAGATCTTTTCAGACTCTGAGGATCCACCAATCAGCTTCTCTTGCATACGAGACAGGAGCTCTGTGATTGGAGGAAGAGAGGTAGAGGGGAGGGGCTTCTCTGAGGAGGGGGAGAGATGAAGGTCACAAAGTAAAGATGAAAGCTCCATCCTGAAGATGAAGAGAGCGGAGAAGGAAGAGAAGGACCGACATTAATCACACACCGCACCAGACAGAACAATCAATCAATCAATCAATCAATCAATCAATCAATACAACAGATCAATGTTTCCTTAACGTTTGAAATAAACTTCTGATCACCAGAGAAATGTCGAATGAACGCATCACATTTCATGCTACGTTATACTCTGAGATGTTTACAGACACTCTTCAGCTTCTCCCGCTGCACATGATCACGTCTCTCTTTCTAAATATGCTGGATCTGAATATTTCTTCACACTGGAGTTATTAAACTGTCTTGGAACTGGATGAATCGGGTCTGACTGGGTCGCTCAGTGTATTCAGTGAACCCGTCTGTATTCATGTGTACTGAAGTTTGTGTCATAGCACCCATGTTACTGGTAGTGTCCCACATTGCCTGACTCATATATTATATACTCATATATATATTATATACTCATATACATACATGAGTATATAATACACTCATATAAAATCAACATTTAACTCCAACATAAAGATGTGGATGGACTAATTGATTGACAGAAAGCTCTCTGGAGTTCACAGTGTGATTAGAGATCCATTAATGAGCTCCACGTGTGGCAGCTGCAGCATGATGAACACGTCACAGTGATCCTGACCGTTAACGTCACCAGGTTCTCACCTGACGTCATCATCAGTGTAAAGTATCCTGAAGTCTTACGTACAGGTTGTGAGTACTTCCTCCACAGGTTTTATTGATTTCAGATCACATTGATATTTTAATACACCACACTGTACGTCAGGTGTTAATACTCTTTATGTGTGTCCTGTAATCAGTGATGGAATGTAACTAAGTACGTTTACTCAAGTACGTAAGTCAAGTTTGTTGACGTACTTGTAGTTAACGGAAGTATTTCCTCTATTCTCTT
>NC_044191.1:36911462-36942549 GCF_900880675.1 Sparus aurata | reverse complement strand
CTTTATTACAACGAGCCGGATCAGAACCGTCACACAGCTGGTCCTCTTCAGTCCTCCTCTCAAATCTTACATGGATTTTATTGTTCACTGAATATTTGCAAAGATTTCTTTAATGTTTTAGAAACAAAGTTGTTCTCATCTGTGTCTGCCTGCTGCCGGCCGCTTTCTTCTCTGCTGTTAATATATATTTGGTATCGAGATCGCGGCTGTCTCAATGAATTCTAGTCATTATTTAATTTTATGTAAGTGTAGCGAGGTGGATGTTTGCAGAGCCAGGCTACCTGTTTCCCCCTGCCTTTGTGCTAAGCTAAGCAAAGATAAGCTAAGCTAACCTTCTGAGTCACAAGGTCATATCTCCTGAACTACTCCGACACCATGAACCTGATGTTAGCGTCGCTGCTCCGGACCAGAACAAAAGAGGCCGATTACTTCTGATGACATCATCAGCCTCGCCTGGACTCTGTGTTTACCGATGATTAGCTAATGCTAGCACGCTAAGACCCAAAACTAAGATGGAGAACATGGTAAACATTATACATACTAGCATCAGCATGTTAGCATTGTCACTGAGCGTGTTAGCATGCTGATGCTAGCATGTAGCACCTGTGCAGCCTCTCAGAGCTGTTAGCGCGTCGCGGCGTCACAGGTTGAGTGATTAAAAGGTGAACGTGTGAACTGAAGACACAGAAATGATATTTATCAACACCGTCATTTTAGCTTCAGACTTGAAATGTTTTTGAAACAATTTAATAAAATGATATTTTCTGCTTTAAGAGACGAGTTCTCAGCTGAAGTTAGCTGTTAGCTTGTCTGCTGTTAGCATGTCTGCTGTTAGCATAGACCGTTTTCTCACAGCGTTTTATTTTTCATTGACATAACTTAATTCTATATTTGTTTTATCACAGAGTATATTTAGATTCTGTGTTATTCTAATATCACAAACAAAATGATTTAGTGAAACATTTCAACTTTAACTGACTCGTCAGTGTTTTCAGATGTTCCTCGTTAGCGTGAACACGACCGGACTGACTGTTTACTGTCGGTCTGTTCTGACTGCTGATTGTTTTACAGGCTCTTTCCTCCCTCACTAACACGGTTATCTCTCTCTCTCACACACACACACACGCACACACGCACACACACACACACCTCCTTTCATTCTCTTATCTCTGTCCATCTCGTTTGCTTCGCTCCACCTCTCTCTCTCCTGTTTGATGGAAAATTGATCTGAAATGTAATTTTGTCTCTGAATGTTTAGTTTGACGCAGCAGAGAGAACATGACGAAGTCTGGAGATCTGAATGTTTCCTTCTCATTGTCATTTACAAAAATAGAGATATATAATAAAACACACATCCAGCTGCAGATTCATTCATCCCGACTGACACAAGAATATTAAACTGAACATGAAACAGCCAAACAGCAAGAAGAATAAAGATAATGAACAAAATGTGAGTCAACGTTCAGAAAACATTGAAAATGGATCCAGAAATAAATATAAAGATATAATAAAGCAATAATAACAATATAAAGACATTCAAACAACTGAGGGAAACATAAGGGAAATATTTCAGGTGAAAATAAAAAAACGAAGCACAAATGAAACGGATGGTTCAGGAAGATCAAACACAGATCAAATATATCTGTTACGTCTGAATTAAAACACAAGACTTCCAAATCATAAAATCCATCTGAACATCGAGGACGGAAAAAAGCTTCACGGATACAAAACATGCAAGAAAATAAAAAGTCACATGAAGAAAATCAATAAAACCTGCAGAAGAAAAAAGATCAAGTTAAACTTTAGATTAAGAAACAGAAGTTACAACTAAACTAACAGTGATGGTAAATAAAAGCACTTAAATTAAAATAAATTAAAAAAAAATTTAAAAAAAAAGACTGAAACTGATTCTGAGACAGAACCTGATGGACTCACATCGGATCAGAATCTCAATTAAAACATGAATAACGAGACTTCCAGCACTGACTGGACTGACGGACAGGTGGGTCCTACCTGCACGACTGGTGCTCCGGTTCTTGTTCTCTGAGCTGCTGACGGACCGATAACAGCCTCAATCTGACCTGAGGGGAGGAGGAGGAGGAGGAGGAGGAGAGGAAACAAGGAGGCAGGGAAGGACTGAAGAAGGAGGAAGAGGAGGAGAGGAAACAAGGAGGCGAGGAAGTTTCCTTATTATGATAAAAACAGACAATATGGAGACACACACCAACCAGCAACGCAAATGATACACCCTCTGACCTGTGTGTGTATGTGTGTGTGTGTGTGTGTGTGTGTGTGTGTGTGTGTGTGCGTGTGTGTGTGTGTGTGTGTGTGCGTGTGTGTGTGTGTGTGTGTGTGTGTGTATGTGTGTTTGCGTGTGTGTGTGTGCGTGTGTGTCAGTAATTGTGAGCATCTGCTGTCCTTTTATTGAAGCCCTGGAACAACCTGCAGGCTGGAGACCTTATCACACACACAGATCTACACACACACACACACACACACACACACATACACACACACACACACACACATACACACACACACACACACACACACACACACACAGGTCTGTTGACGCTGCTGTTCCCTCAGTTCAGCAGGTTTCATGTGTGTTGTTGAGGTTTATCTGTTCGGCTTTGTATTGAGAAGTAAAAGTACAAATACTCTATTACTAACACACACCTGTGTTCTGACTCACAGCTGTTCACACCTTCAGCTCACGCTTCCCAGCACCGAGTTCAGGTTTCTCTTCAGGTCCAGTGTTGGCCGCCGTGTTCTGCTCTGATCCGGTTCAGAAACATCACCTGGTTCTGTCTCCACAAACACAGCTGAAAAATGTCCCATCGTCCTGTCAGAGTATCCAGTGGTTTCACACTACAAACACAGCGGTCTCTAACTTAGCATCCTTCTCATGCAGCTCCAGATAAATATCCAGTGGTTTCATGCTTAAATGTTGAAATGTGAGCTCCCAAACAGCGGTCTCTTGCTTACCTGGGCAGGTACCTCATCAAACAGTCAACAGCGGTCTCTTGCTGGGCAGGTACCTCATCAAACAGTCAACAGTGGTCTCTTGCTTACCTGGGCAGGTACCTCATCAAACAGTCAACAGCGGTCTCTTGCTGGGCAGGTACCTCATCAAACAGTCAACAGTGGTCTCTTGCTGGGCAGGTACCTCATCAAACAGTCAACAGTGGTCTCTTGCTGGGCAGGTACCTCATCAAACAGTCAACAGCGGTCTCTTGCTGGGCAGGTACCTCATCAAACAGTCAACAGCGGTCTCTTGCTTACCTGGGCAGGTACCTCATCAAACAGTCAACAGCGGTCTCTTGCTGGGCAGGTACCTCATCAAACAGTCAACAGTGGTCTCTTGCTGGGCAGGTACCTCATCAAACAGTCAACAGTGGTCTCTTGCTGGGCAGGTACCTCATCAAACAGTCAACAGCGGTCTCTTGCTGGGCAGGTACCTCATCAAACAGTCAACAGCGGTCTCTTGCTTACCTGGGCAGGTACCTCATCAAACAGTCAACAGTGGTCTCTTGCTGGGCAGGTACCTCATCAAAAAGTTAACAGCGGTCTCTTGCTGGGCAGGTACCTCATCACACAGTCAACAGCGGTCTCTTGCTGGGCAGGTACCTCATCAAAAAGTCAACAGCGGTCTCTTGCTGGGCAGGTACCTCATCAAACAGTCAACAGCGGTCTCTTGCTGGGCAGGTACCTCATCAAACAGTCAACAGCGGTCTCTTGCTGGGCAGGTACCTCATCAAAAAGTCAACAGCGGTCTCTTGCTTACCTGGGCAGGTACCTCATCAAACAGTCAACAGCGGTCTCTTGCTGGGCAGGTACCTCATCAAACAGTCAACAGTGGTCTCTTGCTTACCTGGGCAGGTACCTCATCAAACAGTCAACAGCGGTCTCTTGCTTGCCTTCTTGGCCAGTTTTCATTCAAATATTCAGTGGTGGGGGCGCTAGTGAGCAGAGCATGGAGTGGGACGCCATTCTGTGTTCCTGCAAAACTCGTTATAATCCTTAATTAAAACAGCCGCTCCAAAAGATAAGGTACTATGAACACGGCAACAGGGCGAGTAGATTATTAGCATTTACATTAAGAAAACAGCAGTCATCTAACACAGTACAGAGAATAAAATCTCAGGACACCTTTTTCACGAAACCAGATAAAATAGCGGTCGCCCCCCCTCGTGGCCCAATTATTGAAAAACGCAGGCTAAAGTGCCCTCTTGGGAGCCAAAACGCGCACTAAAGTGCCCTCTTGGGAGCCAAAATGCACGCTGAAGTGCCCTCTTGGGAGCCAAAATGCACGCTGAAGTGCCCTCTTGGGAGCCAAAATGCACGCTAAAGTGCCCTCTTGGGAGCCAAAACGCGCGCTAAAGTGCCCTCTTGGGAGCCAAAATGCACGCTGAAGTGCCCTCTTGGGAGCCAAAATGCACGCTGAAGTGCCCTCTTGGGAGCCAAAACACGCGCTAAAGTGCCCTCTTGGGAGCCAAAACGCGCGCTAAAGTGCCCTCTTGGGAGCCAAAATGCACGCTGAAGTGCCCTCTTGGGAGCCAAAATGCACGCTAAAGTGCCCTCTTGGGAGCCAAAATGCACGCTAAAGTGCCCTCTTGGGAGCCAAAATGCACGCTAAAGTGCCCTCTTGGCTGGCAAAACACACTAAACTGCCCCCTTGGCTGGTTAAAACATGATAAACTGCCCTCTTGGGAGCTAAAATGCACGCTTAAGTGCCCTCTTGGGAGCCAAAACGCGTGCTAAAGTGCCCTTTTCAGTGGCGAGAATGCGCTGTATTTTCGCCCCTGCCCTTCCAAAAGTCTGTGCACGCTACTGCACACCAGATATAACACATGGATCCAGAGGGTCTGGGACCTCGACCAGACGGAGCACATTACTTATTTCCTCAGGCTCCAAAAACCCAGAAACCACCTTTACCGAACGCTGGAGCCGTTATGGCTGAATCACAGCAGTGAGGTGCAACATGTGACCAGGTCCAGACTTCTACTTGCTTTTTCTTATTCTTACTTACTTACTTACTGCTTTACATGTTACAGCATGAACAGTGGTCTCTCTCCTGCGTGGCAGCCATCTTGTCTGGCTGTCAATCAAACTATCCAGTGGTTTCACGCCTAAAATCTTGGTTTTAGGTTCACATCAGTAACACTGGGAGAAATAACCAAGTTTGTTTGTGAAGCGTCACAACGCCGTCCGATCAGGAGAACAGACTCCAGATCAGAACCTCGTGGAGAAAGCGGTGGACGGTTTCAGTCCGGAGGCTTTGACTAACTTCTGGACTGGATTTGAGTCGGGACCAAAGTGTTCTGTAGAGTCTCAGAACCCTGAGCCACCATCCTGCTGCTGATTGGCCATCATTAAATATGTGATCACCTATCAAGACCTCAAGTATCCTCCAAACATTTGGTTGGACCGCCTCTCCTGACCAGACAGAACCGCCCTCCTGTGTCGCGGACCGCTGTGTGATTGGCTGGGACACCTGTCAGTCAAACAGACACACCTGGACACATTCTTCTCCATTCTAAATCTCTTTATTGGAAGAATGATTGTGTTGGATTTGTGTGTTCAGAGACGCTGAGCTGAGATTTACTGTTCACCTGTTCGGTGTCGTCATGAAACGGATTCACTTCTGTCTGTTAATCAGCTTTAATCACCTGTAAACACTCACACATCCGCACAGCGCCGCTCTAATGAGGCTTTATGGTAACGTTCAAACCACATGAAGCATAACCACACACACACACACACACACACACACACACACACACACACACACACACACACAAACACACACACACACACACACACCTCAGACGGCTCTACCTGTCTCGTGTCTCCAGGTGTGTTCTAATCTCTCTGTGGTCTCTGCGGTGTCACATATCAAACGTGCCGCCTCACCTGAGGCCGCGAGGCTTCCAGGAAGGAAGCGAAGGCGGCGCTGTCTCCACCGACTGATGCGGTCGAGCTTCAAACGCACCTTCAAGACTTCTGAGAGACAGCAGGACGGATCAGAGGGAGCAGAGGGCTATAAAAACAAACGCACCTGAAGGCAGCAGCCAGGCGGAGACAGACTCACCTGCTGGGACGAAGACGAGCTTCTGTTGCTGCGAAGAAAACTTTTTTATTCTCTCACACAATTTTAAAAAACAGCGCAGACACTTTTCTAACTGGAAGGATTCCAACAAATTCTTCTAATAGGCAGATCAATAATCAGAAGGGAGTCTAAGGATCAATTAACTGTCAGACAGAAACACAGAGAGGAGAGTGAACGGACAGTTTCCTCTCAGAGATCACAAGAAGACCCAGTGATTGATTACTGATCGAGGACTGGCTCATCGATCGATCTGAGGATGTGGATGTGGCGCAGCTTCCTGTGCGTGTCGCTGGTCTGCGGTCTGGCTCTGGACTCCAACACCATCAGATCCTCCAAAGAGTCCACGCAGCAGAGCGCCGAGCTGCCGGTAAGACCTGCAACCTTCACTGCTCCACATCAGCAGCTGTCCGGTCCAGTCCGGTCCGGTCCAGTCAGGATGTTTCCTATTGTCCCTCTAAAAGTTGACGAGAACTTGGCGAGTTTCTGTAGGAAGTGGATTCTTTTCTGTGCTGTTATAATCAGGGTTCTGACGTGTGATGACCCGTCCGGATCTCAATGATCCCAGAACCTCCACTCCTGTAGACAGGCTGTGTGTCTGTGCCTCCTTGGTTCTTCTTATGTTGAGCAGCAGATGGTTCTGTTGGTGTCCTCCTGATATGGACTCTCGTGGTAGTTTCTAAAGCGGTCCCTGATGGTCTGTGGTCCTGATCTCTGGACCGGTCTCCTGAGGTCTCACTGCAGACTGAGAGGATCCTCAGTGGATCTGTTGGTTCTGAAAGTGTACTGGTGAGGGTCCAGACTGGCAGGGATGTTGTCTTTATGTGCTGGAGAACCAGTTCCTCTATCACTCCATCAGGACGTGAGGGGTGAGAGCAGGGGGAGCAGGGGGAGCAGGAGGAGCATGGGGAGCAGGGGGAGCAGAGGGAGCAGGAGGAGCAGGAGGAGCAGGGGGAGCAGGAGGAGCAGGGGGAGCAGGAGGAGCAGGGGAGCAGGGGGAGCAGAGGGAGCAGGAGGAGCAGGAGGAGCAGGGGGAGCAGGAGGAGCAGGAGTAGCAGGGGGAGCAGGGGGAGCAGGGGGAGCAGGAGTAGCAGGGGGAGCAGAGGGAGCAGGAGTAGCAGGGGGAGCAGGGGGAGCAGGGGGAGCAGGAGGAGCAGGGGGGGCAGGAGGAGCAGGGGGAGCAGGGGAGCAGGGGGGAGCAGAGGGAGCAGAGGGAGCAGGAGTAGCAGGGGGAGCAGGAGGGAGCAGAGGGAGCAGGAGTAGCAGGGGGAGCAGGGGGGGCAGGAGGAGCAGGGGGAGCAGGGGGGGCAGGGGGAGCAGGAGGAGCAGGAGGAGCAGGGGGAGCAGGAGGAGCAGGAGGAGCAGGGGGAGCAGGGGGGAGCAGAGGGAGCAGGGGGAGCAGGGGGGCAGGGGGAGCAGGAGGAGCAGGAGTAGCAGGGGGAGCAGGAGGAGCAGGGGGAGCAGGAGGGAGCAGAGGGAGCAGGGGGAGCAGGAGGGAGCAGGGGGAGCAGGAGGGAGCAGGGGGAGCAGGGGGAGCAGGAGGAGCAGGGGGAGCAGGGGGGAGCAGAGGGAGCAGGGGGAGCAGGGGGGGCAGGGGGAGCAGGAGGAGCAGGAGTAGCAGGGGGAGCAGGAGGAGCAGGGGGAGCAGGAGGGAGCAGAGGGAGCAGGGGGAGCAGGAGGGAGCAGGGGGAGCAGGAGGAGCAGGGGGAGCAGAGGGAGCAGGGGGAGCAGGGGGAGCAGGAGGAGCAGAAGGAGCAGGGGGAGCAGGGGGGCAGGAGGAGCAGGGGGGGCAGGGGGAGCAGGAGCACGTATCTTTAGTGTCCAGGTCTCTCTCCGGTCTCTGTAGGTGTCCAGGTCTCTCTCCGGTCTCTGTAGGTGTCCAGGTCTCTCTCCGGTGTCTGTAGGTCTCTGTAGGTCTCTGTAGGTGTCCAGGTCTCTCTCCGG
Organism: Sparus aurata; assembly: GCF_900880675.1. Taxonomy (NCBI): domain Eukaryota; kingdom Metazoa; phylum Chordata; class Actinopteri; order Spariformes; family Sparidae; genus Sparus; species Sparus aurata. Next base: position 36,934,496 of record NC_044191.1, on the reverse strand, counting down.
TCTCTGTAGGTCTCTGTAGGTGTCCAGGTCTCTCTCCGGTCTCTGTCGGTCTCTGTAGGTGTCCAGGTCTCTCTCCGGTCTCTGTAGGTCTCTGTAGGTGTCCAGGTCTCTCTCCGGTCTCTGTAGGTGTCCAGGTCTCTCTCCGGTCTCTGTAGGTGTCCAGGTCTCTCTCCGGTCTCTGTAGGTCTCTGTAGGTGTCCAGGTCTCTCTCTGGTCTCTGTAGGTGTCCAGGTCTCTCTCCAGTCTCTGTAGGTATCTGTAGGTGTCCAGGGCTCTCTCCAGTCTCTGTAGGTGTCCAGGTCTCTCTCCGGTCTCTGTAGGTGTCCAGGTCTCTCTCCGGTGTCTGTAGGTGTCCAGGTCTCTCTCCGGTGTCTGTAGGTGTCCAGGTCTCTCTCCAGTCTCTGTAGGTGTCCAGGTCTCTCTCCGGTCTCTGTAGGTCTCTGTAGGTGTCCAGGTCTCTCTCCGGTCTCTGTAGGTGTCCAGGTCTCTCTCCGGTCTCTGTAGGTGTCCAGGTCTCTCTCCGGTCTCTGTAGGTCTCTGTAGGTGTCCAGGTCTCTCTCTGGTCTCTGTAGGTGTCCAGGTCTCTCTCCAGTCTCTGTAGGTGTCCAGGTCTCTCTCTGGTCTCTGTAGGTGTCCAGGTCTCTCTCCAGTCTCTGTAGGTATCTGTAGGTGTCCAGGTCTCTCTCCAGTCTCTGTAGGTGTCCAGGTCTCTCTCCGGTCTCTGTAGGTGTCCAGGTCTCTCTCCGGTGTCTGTAGGTGTCCAGGTCTCTCTCCGGTGTCTGTAGGTGTCCAGGTCTCTCTCCGGTCTCTGTAGGTGTCCAGGTCTCTCTCCGGTCTCTGTAGGTGTCCAGGTCTCTCTCCGGTCTCTGTAGGTGTCCAGGTCTCTCTCCGGTCACTGTAGGTCTCTGTAGGTGTCCAGGTCTCTCTCCGGTCTCTGTAGGTGTCCAGGTCTCTCTCCGGTCTCTGTAGGTCTCTGTCGGTGTCCAGGTCTCTCTCCGGTCTCTGTAGGTGTCCAGGTCTCTCTCCGGTCTCTGTAGGTGTCCAGGTCTCTCTCCAGTCTCTGTAGGTGTCCAGGTCTCTCTCCAGTCTCTGTAGGTGTCTGTAGGTGTCCAGGTCTCTCTCCGGTCTCTGTAGGTGTCCAGGTCTCTCTCCGGTGTCTGTAGGTGTCCAGGTCTCTCTCCAGTCTCTGTAGGTGTCCAGGTCTCTCTCTGGCCTCTGTAGGTGTCCAGGTCTCTCTCCGGTCTCTGTAGGTCTCTGTTGGTGTCCAGGTCTCTCTCCGGTCTCTGTAGGTGTCCAGGTCTCTCTCCGGTCTCTGTAGGTCTCTGCAGGTGTCCAGGTCTCTCTCCGGTCTCTGTAGGTGTCCAGGTCTCTCTCCGGTCTCTGTAGGTCTCTGTAGGTCTCTGTAGGTGTCCAGGTCTCTCTCAGGTCTCTGTAGGTCTCTGTAGGAGTCCAGGTCTCTCTCAGGTCTCTGTAGGTCTCTGTAGGTCTCTGTAGGTGTCCAGGTCTCTCTCCGGTCTCTGTAGGTCTCTGTAGGTCTCTGTAGGTCTCTGTAGGTGTCCAGGTCTCTCTCAGGTCTCTGTAGGTCTCTGTAGGTGTCCAGGTCTCTCTCCGGTCTCTGTAGGTCTCTGTAGGTGTCCAGGTCTCTCTCCGGTCTCTGTAGGTCTCTGTAGGTGTCCAGGTCTCTCTCCGGTCTCTCTCCGGTCTCTGTAGGTCTCTGTCGGTGTCCAGGTCTCTCTCCGGTCTCTGTAGGTCTCTGTCGGTGTCCAGGTCTCTCTCCGGTCTCTGTAGGTCTCTGTAGGTCTCTGTAGGTGTCCAGGTCTCTCTCCGGTCTCTCTCCGGTCTCTGTAGGTGTCCAGGTCTCTCTCCGGTCTCTCTCCGGTCTCTCTCCGGTCTCTGTAGGTGTCCAGGTCTCTCTCCAGTCTCTGTCGGTGTCCAGGTCTCTCTCCGGTCTCTGTAGGTCTCTGTAGGTCTCTGTAGGTGTCCAGGTCTCTCTCCGGTCTCTCTCCGGTCTCTGTAGGTGTCCAGGTCTCTCTCCGGTCTCTCTCCGGTCTCTGTAGGTCTCTGTAGGTCTCTGTAGGTGTCCAGGTCTCTCTCCAGTCTCTGTAGGTGTCCAGGTCTCTCTCCAGTCTCTCTCCGGTCTCTGTAGGTGTCCAGGTCTCTCTCCGGTCTCTCTCCGGTCTCTGTAGGTGTCCAGGTCTCTCTCCGGTCTCTGTAGGTGTCCAGGTCTCTCTCCGGTCTCTCTCCGGTCTCTGTAGGTCTCTGTAGGTGTCCAGGTCTCTCTCCGGTCTCTGTAGGTCTCTGTAGGTGTCCAGGTCTCTCTCCGGTCTCTCTTCGGTCTCTGTAGGTCTCTGTAGGTGTCCAGGTCTCTCTCCGGTCTCTGTAGGTCTCTGTAGGTCTCTGTAGGTGTCCAGGTCTCTCTCCGGTCTCTGTAGGTCTCTGTAGGTGTCCAGGTCTCTCTCCGGTCTCTGTAGGTCTCTGTAGGTCTCTCTCCGGTCTCTGTAGGTCTCTGTAGGTCTCTGTCGGTGTCAGTCTGTCCTGCAGTCCTGCAGAGCTGCTGTAGCTTCATCTGTCCGCTCTGGAACAGGTTTTACTGAGGGCCAGGTGGTCTACAGGCTCCGTCCTCTGAGCATCGCTGCTGTAAACACAGAGTCCACCTCCACCTTCATCCAATCACTGAGCTTCATGTCACGATGCTGATGAGTGAAGACTGTGACTGTTATTTGAGTTCGTTGTGTTTTTTTAATTTGTTCAATTCATGATGATGTTCTACTTTAATATCAGAGGTCTACATGTGACATCACTCTGACCTGTCCATCAGGATCGTTCCAACGGCGAGCAGGCGGAGCGGCCTGTACGGCGCCGGCCGGAGACCAATTCCAATTCCAATCGAGAATCAACACCAGCGTGTTCCACACCTGACTGCACCGCACCTGAGGTCAGTGACTCAAACACACACCGAGTCTCAGAGACTTTCACCTGGAGACTAAACTGCAAAACTCTCGCCAAAAAGAAACCAAGGTTTTATTTTATGATTGAATATGAGTCAAACCTTCATGTAAAAGCATAATTACAATGAAAGAGGCACTTTTAAGATTTACCGTAGTTTCGTTTTTGGTCAAACTCATTTTCAATGGGAGTGTTACGGGCACTTTTACGCTAGCATCAAAATCTCTCTGTTTAAAACAGTAAGAAGTCTCGACACAACATGAAACTTTGCTGGTAGTATCACCAGGGTCTCTACACATGAACACGAGCACTGAGAACATTGTTTGTGTACACAGAGTTACTAAAAAGAAGGTTTTTGAACAACTCATGTTAGTAGCTGGATCTCCGGCACGTCGCCGTCATGGCAGACAGAAAGTGTCGATCCCCGAGTGCGACCTGACAGGCAGGACAGTGATGGTGGACCTCCTGTCAGGTCGCACTCGGGGATCGACACTTTCATTTGTAAAATGAGAAATACACGTGAAGAAGCAAATGTCATTTCTGAAAATGTGAAAAAAACTCAAGTAACGTGTGAATGTATAAATAATGATTATTAAATAAATAATAATCATTTCATAAACTGTCAAAGATTTTAATGTTCTATCTATCTATCTATCTATCTATCTGTCTATCTATCTGTCTATCTGTCTATCTATCTATCTATCTGTCTATCTATCTATCTATCTATCTATCTGTCTATCTATCTGTCTATCTGTCTATCTATCTATCTATCTGTCTATCTATCTATCTATCTATCTATCTATCTATCTGTCTATCTATCTATCTGTCTGTCTGTCTGTCTGTCTGTCTGTCTCTATCAGACTGGCGGCTGCAGTAACAGAGCTCAGAGGCGTCTGTCCTCACAGGACAGACAGGCAGACAGACAGCAGGACACAGAGACAGACGGGCAGATGAACACAGACGGCTTCAACAGGACTAAAGGTGAAAACATCAGTTCTTATACATTTCATACTTTAAAGGAGAAGTTGACCCAGTAGTGTAAATCTATTCATCATCTCCTCGAGCTCCCAGAAGCCCCGAGACCCCGAAGACATGATGTTACTCCTCGCCGTGCGTCAGAGGAGCGTCGGGCTGCCAGTTTTTCACGTAGTGGTCAGACTGTGTAACGACATCGTCAGGTGACGCTCTGCGGCCTGAAGCTAACATCGTGACAGAGCGTCTGTAAAATGTTGGTCCATTTGGATTTGATCCATTCAGTCCAGACGAGCCCCACCAGGTTCAGGTTCAGGGTTCAGGTTCAGGTTCAGGTTCAGGTTCAGGTCTCAGGGTCTCAGGGTCTCAGGGTTCAGGTTCAGGTCTCAGGGTTCAGGTTCAGGTCTCAGGGTTCAGGTTCAGGTCTCAGGGTTCAGGTTCAGGGTCTCAGGGTTCAGGTTCAGGTCTCAGGTTCAGGTTCAGGGTTCAGGTTCAGGTCTCAGGGTTCAGGTTCAGGTCTCAGGGTTCAGGTTCAGGTTCAGGTTCAGGTCCAGGTTCAGGTTCAGGTCTCAGGGTCCAGGTTCAGGTTCAGGTCTCAGGGTTCAGGTTCAGGTTCAGGTCTCAGGTCTCAGGGTTCAGGTTCAGGTTCAGGTTCAGGTCTCAGGGTTCAGGTCTCAGGTCTCAGGTTCAGGTTCAGGTTCAGGTCTCAGGTCTCAGGGTTCAGGTTCAGGTTCAGGTTCAGGTCTCAGGGTTCAGGTTCAGGTCTCAGGGTTCAGGTCTCAGGGTTCAGGTCCAGGTTCAGGTCTCAGGTCTCAGGGTTCAGGTTCAGGTTCAGGTTCAGGTCCAGGTTCAGGTTCAGGTCTCAGGGCTTCAGGTTCAGGTTCAGGTTCAGGTCTCAGGGTTCAGGTTCAGGTTCAGGGTCTCAGGGCTTCAGGAGACTCCAGCAGACGCTGACTACACTTTCATCTCTGGCTGAACTGTTCTCTCCGGGTTCACTCTGATAATAACTGTGTTTCTGTCTGCAGCTCCAGAGATGGCGAGCTGCGTGCGGTCTGGCGACTGTGCTGCCGGTCTGTGCTGCGTCCGGTACCTGACCGGTAAGCGGTGTCAGAGGATCCCGGTGGAGGGCGAGGCCTGTCTGCTGCGAGGCTCCAGCAAACTGAGGAGGAAGCTGGGACGCTGCGACTGCGAGGCGGGGCTGACCTGTGTCGCCGTAAACCGGGCGGAGTCGGGAAAAGCCAAAGGTCAAGGTGTGTGTCAGCCCCGCCAGAGACAGGCCGAGAGGACAACACGGCATTCTGGGAAGAAGAGGAGGACGGCAGAGAGCAGCTGCTGACAGATTCATGAGAAACTCTGTAGTGTCTGGACACATTTAATTTAAACTCGGCTCAGCTTGTAGAAAAATGTTGTTTCATTACCGTCTCGTGGTCGACGCTCAGGTTACATCATCACCTCTGGCAGCCATGTTGGAGGCTCCGATTGTTACTGTTAGCTTGTGTTAGCTAACAAGCGTCCGCTCAGCTGATCGTCAGGCTGTCACATCACACCTGAGACGCTGAGAGTCCGGCGGCCTCGACGAGAGTTACAATATTTCTCTATTAATGTTATTTTAGTCAATAAACAGTATGAATGTAGACTTGTATTATATAATAAAGAGTGCACATGACAAACTGCCTGCTGGCTCCTCATTCTGTTGGTCTGACTACAGTCAAATACACTGTGTAGTTATAATAATAATAATAATAATGTGAGAATATTAGTTTAAAACATCCAAAAATGAACTAAAATAATCAGCAGCATGTGAAACACATCAGTTTAATGTTGTGATCAGTCATTAAAACCTTATTGATCAGCTTCTGTGTGACGCGTTAGTGAAGAAAAGCTGAAGAATGTTTGATTTAATAATGATGTCATCAGGAGGTCTGATCATTATCTCATCAGGAGAGGATGAGTGAGGTTGCTGTGAACTGTTCCTTTAAAAACAGTCTTTCAGTCCAGAGTTCAGAATCAATAACAATCACAAGTTTAAGTTTGACTGAAATGTTTGTCCTGAGTCAGCTGCACAGCTGCACAGCGCCCTCTGCTGGACGCCTCAGGTGCGTCGCAGCGTGGGGAGGACAGATCGATCTGTTTCAGCAGGAATATTTCAGTTACATTTTGTTTCATTGACAAAGTTCACTTTCTCTGTGAGCATCAGATTCATGTGGACCTGCTGCAGCTTCGTCCTGAGTGGGTCAAACTGAACCTTTAATGAGTCAACAGCTGGTTTTTGTTCTCGTCACTGATTTATCCAGATAATGTTGATTTGACAGATTTTTGGTTCTTTGACGCTGGTTTTAAATGTATTATGGACTGTTGTTATAGCAACAAGCCCAAACCTGGACAGACACTGCAGTCAAGTTTAAGTTTATGACAAGCGTGTGGAAAGTGTTTCCTCACTCCGGGTGAGGAGGTTGATCACGGCACAGATTTATTCTAAAGTGCACTGAGGCGATGTGATGTGATTGTGTGTGAAGTATTTGATATGAAATGATCATTTTCCATAGAACGTGAGTAGAATGTCCAGGTTCTAGTACAATACTAATTATAAATCTTCAACATGCTAAAACAAAGTGTCGTCAGAAAGTCTGACATTAAATGTGACAACAATCACACGTTTCATCGTCAAGGCAACGTTCCGTTTTATTTTCTTCATGACACTTAAAAAAATGTTGGGACGGAAACGTGGGAATAAAAGACGTTAACGCAAAATAAACTTTAAAAAGTCACAAATGCAGCAACATGTTGTCAACAGAATAAAAAGGGCGGAGCTAGAGGCGGGGTCGATCACTTCTCCATCAATAGGAATGTTGAATGGCAGAGGGGGGCGGGGCCTACGGGGGCGTGGCTACAGGGCGAGCAGAGAGGGTGTAGCGTTGAGTTTAGAGCTCCCCAGAGTCGGCGATGGCGATCTTCTGCGAGGTTTTGCCGCTCTGGCTGCCGTAGGACTCCATCTTCTGCACCACCTCCATCCCCTCCACCACCCGGCCGAACACCACGTGCTTCCCATCGAGCCTGCGAGGAGACACGGCGTTAACAGACGACCAGCAGCACGTGTGAAGGTTGATGAAGCATAATGAGCAGTTGGGTCGTGCACATCACAGAATCACAAGATTCACTGAGGCTGAAAACACTCTGATCAGATCCGAACTGACAGTTCAGGAGCAGCTTCACCAGAACCAGCACCGAGCCCTCATTACTCACAGGGACAGTCTGTTTTCACTCCTGTTGGTTGGTCAGCAGGTTCTACATTCGCCTTCATGTCTCAGGGAGACTAATTGGATCTTGACGGGAAAAAAATTCCCAACAAAACCAATCAGGTGGTTCGAATCTCTGAGTACATCTGACGCTGACCCAAATACAATTCTGGATCTAGCAGATGTTTTATCTGATATTGGCTCAGGCTTGACTGAATTAAAGGGGAATGTTGGTGCTTGGTGGACGGTTAGCTATTACGATCTGTGAGCTCTCTCAGTACAATGGTACCATCTGCTAACATATCAAAATAAAACCTGAAAATGTTCGAGCTGAAATTCCTCATTAGAAAATGATCTTAGAATTAAAACTACTAAATCTGTTCTTGTAATAATGAGGTCGCAGCCCCTCACACCTCACGCCGGCACTGGACTTCATTTATTCACTGGGTCATTTTTGGACTAAAGATCAGTTTATTCATCTGCACTGCAGAAACATTTTGCTCATTAAGTGCACACAAATGATTTAAAATGTCATTTGAAGTCAGTGGTGGGGAGGAACAATCCAAACGTCCCTTCTTCCTCCACAGCGCTTCTACACAACACAGTTCAATACGACCTCATGCAGCTTTTCTCCTCATGGAGCCTTCAGACATCCACTCAAGTGATTAAACATCAGTACGTTTCTTCAACGCTGCTTTGTTTTTAAGTATTTATCAAATGTTCAGTGATTGGAGGAGAGCAGCAGGTTCAGTCACTGATCCACTGCTGACTTATTCTCCTTCAGTTGTTGGTTCCTCCCCTTAAAAAAGTGATTCCAGTGTCTGAAGCTCATTGTTTTCATTTCTCACCTGTGTGTAAATCTCCAGTGTGTGTTCTTACCATGTCGTCTTGACCGTGCAGATGAAGAACTGGGACCCGTTAGTGTTGGGCCCGGCGTTGGCCATGGACAGGATGCCTTCGCAGGTGTGCTTCAGTGTGAAGTTCTCATCAGCAAACTTGTTGCCGTAGATGGACTTTCCACCAGTTCCATTGTGGTTGGTGAAGTCGCCTCCCTGCAAGTTAAACAAAGACAAACTTTAATACTGGAGCTCCACAAACCGACCGGAACCAGACCGACCCGAACTGCTGACGGGGTCTGCAGGGAACGCACATTCAACTGTGAAAAGTCAAAGTTAATCTACAGACTGCAGGTGTGTGAACTGTGACTGAGCTTATAATGTTGTAAAAACCTGTTTAAAACCAGTAATGATAAATCTAAATATATTTCATTTTTGTAGGTAAAATGTAAGCATTAATACAAAACTACTAACTGTATTACATTTCAAATGAAACATAACTGCATCCTGTCAGTGGATATATTCTTTCTGAGGACGTTTCAGTCAGACGAGCTTTTATTTGCCAACATGTTGATTAAGACGTGCCGTCACCGCGTCCATCAGTCAGATCTGGGCTCCATCATCTCTGCCTTGTTTCCTCTCCATCACCTCAGTCATATCACTGATACTTATGCAGGTCGTACTTTTTAAAACATGTTTTTAGTTAATTTAAAACTTAACCTTAATGCTGTCATGGCGACAGAGACCGTTTCCTCAAACGTGATCAACGCGACCGCTTTGCTGTGATGATCCAGAGCGATTTATTCAAACTCTGACTTTTCTCTTTAGAAAAAAAACAAACAGAAAACCTCAATCTTGGGTCTGGTTCTGTTCTCAGATTCAGTTCAGTTGAGTTGGGTCTGACAGGTTCTGGTCTGGTTCAGGTCTCAGTTTAGTGCAGAATGCAGACACAGTAATAACATCTGATTCTATGTGATGATTTCAATCTATAACTGATTTGCTGATAACCAGATAATAAAATGGACATTTTAAGTTTTGATGTGACACACCGTCTGATCACCTGAACAAGCATCAACTATTTTTTTTACGTTTTAAAGACAAGTTAAGGAAACAATCTGCAGGCGAATCAAAAGTTTCAAAATGTGAAGGAAAGTGATGGAATTCAATTCTGTAGTTGTTGAAGTCATTTATCAAACAGTCCCACACAGGCTGCTTCTAAAAACAGAAATCATCAAAATACTAATGAAGAACCATCCCAACCTTGCAGTCACATCATTTCTTAAGAGCACTATAAACCTGACACAGTGCACTCTCATGGCTGCATCACCTGGCACATGAACTGAGGGATGATGCGGTGGAAGATGGAGCCCTTGTAGCCGAAGCCCTTCTCTCCGGTGCAGAGGGCGCGGAAGTTCTCAGCAGTCTTGGGCACCACGTCAGATTCAAGCTGCAGAAACAGACATGAACACGCCCGGAGTCAGTCCACCGTCACGGGCACACACGGTGAGAGTGAACTGCTGTTTCCCAAAAGAAAGAATCATAAAATAAGAGATTGTTGGAGGGTTAAAGCTGTGAAATCAGTGACCAGTCAGTGAGTTAACATGTGGCTTGCTGCCACCACAAAACTGTGCTCAGAACAAGTGAACTTTGTTCTGTGTAGCAAGAGATTGAATAACCGTCCGTCTACACCAACCAGCACGACGCCAGCTGCAACTGTAGGGAGGGAGATGGAGCCCGATGCAGAAACTAAAAACTAAATTACCTTCCAAATAAATCAGTCTGCAACACCTGACGAGTGCTGTTTGTAAAGTGACCAGCATCATCTCTGCAGACTGGTGCCAGAAATAACACGAGGTTTGGAAGAAAACCAGAGAATGTGCTGGACAGTAAGTCAACATGAGTGGAACCTCAGCAGCTTCCAGTGAGCTGAGTGTGCAGTCAGTGTTGTGTCATGGTGACACTGGAATACAGCAATGCAGCAGCGGTCTGCATGTCCTGCACAGCAGTGACGCGACCCTGCAACTGTGTTGGGGGGGCTGCAGCAGCTGATCTCAGAGCAGAAGCTGATCTCAGAGCAGCAGCTAATCTCAGAGCTGCAGCTGATCTCAGAGCAGCAGCTGATCTCAGAGCAGCAGCCAGGCTGTGAGCAGCAGCTAATCTCAGAGCTGCAGCCAGGCTGTGAGCAGCAGCTGATCTCAGAGCAGCAGCTGATCTCAGAGCAGCAGCTGATCTCAGAGCAGCAGCTGATCTCAGAGCAGCAGCCAGGCTGTGAGCTGCAGCTGATCTCAGAGCAGCAGCTGATCTCAGAGCTGCAGCTGATCTCAGAGCTGCAGCTGATCTCAGAGCAGCAGCCAGGCTGTGAGCTGCAGCTGATCTCAGAGCAGCAGCTGATCTCAGAGCAGCAGCCAGGCTGTGAGCTGCAGCTGATCTCAGAGCAGCAGCTGATCTCAGAGCTGCAGCTGATCTCAGAGCTGCAGCTGATCTCAGAGCAGCAGCCAGGCTGTGAGCTGCAGCTGATCTCAGAGCAGCAGCTGATCTCAGAGCAGCAGCTGATCTCAGAGCAGCAGCCTGCAGCCTCCACCTGCTCACAGCAACACGAACCAGACCTTCATAATTCAGGAGCTGCCGGAGCTCAGGTTCCCCTGAACCCGCAGCAGCAGCACGGCAGGAACCAGCTGCGGGTCTCCGGGTTCAGAGCCGCCTCAACACTCGTCCCATACATCGGGAACGCCCATACTGGGCACAGCTACGACTATGCGCATAAAATGGCTGGACTGCGTTTGGTTTTCTGTAGAACCGATCGGGTCCACAGTCTACGTGACACCCGGTTCTGTTCTGTAACATTGGGCTTCTTCACTGTGACCGCGGGCTGAAGGAGTCCAGGCGGCTCGGCCGGCTCCTGCATCCGCTTCTCTGTTCTACACTGCAGATAGCCCACCTCCACCCACCCGCCCCCCGGACCGCACCAGCACTGTGGAACTTTCCAGAACTGCCCCTGCGTCTGTGAACACAGGAACCAGCGGTTCTAGCTGCAGTTAGCTTTAAATCGCCTCATTTTGTGTTGGATACCAGAACCATGACACCAGAACCAAGACACACGTCACAAACAAACCTCAAACACTCCAGTGACGACAGAGAAAGTTTCCCGGGGTTCCCTGCAACAAAGAGCAGCGCGAGCGGCTCTCTGACGGAACGTTCCGTTAGCTTTAGCATTAACTGAACCGTTAGGCAGCGCCGAACCGCTGCCGAACCGCTGCCGGACAGCTCGCGTCTTCTTAACGACTAAAGAGTGGATCAGTGGACCGCAGCGGGGCCGAACCCGTCACGGTTCGGCGTTAACCGACAATTTAAAGCGCAGAACTGACTGAATGAATCTCATCCAGTCGTTACAGAAGCAGCTGGACAGATTACAGCTCACTGTCACAGAATCATCAGCACACAGCCGGTTCTGTTCTGTTCTGTTCACTCACCCTAACGATACAGTTTGAGTATGAACATGTCCGTCAGCACCAACAACTGAACACAACCAGCGTCACATCTGTCAGAACATGTCACAGCCTGAAGTCCCGGTATTTGTCCCGGTATCTGTCCCGTTATCTCTCCCGTTCTGCAGCAGCGCTGGACGGGAGCCAGACACACGTGCACGTGTTTGGACCAGGACCACAGAGGTCGTGACGGCTCGGGTGAAGCCGTCAAACAGATGTGAACTGCCGAGCAGATGAAACCCGGGTTTAACTTTCTGGAGCACAAAGTAACGTAACGACCCCGCAGAGCGCCGCTCTGACAGCAGGACCGCCGGGCACGTCACTGTAAACAGACCCGGTTACCTCCATCACAATCCGGCCCAGCGGGGAGCCGTTGGCGGTGATGTCGAAGAAGACTCTGGGCTTGGCCATGTCAGCGGGCGGGACCGGAGCGGGCGGAATGAAGGTTCTCCGATGACAAGAATCCAGCGGACACAAGAACCCGAAAAAGATGGAGTGAACTGGATTAAGTTTATATAAAACGCCGGTGGGCGGTGTGAAGTTACAGCGAGCCAGTCGGTACCAGCGGAGGACGTGATGGGCGTCTGTTCAGCGAATCATCAGCAGGAACAGCTCGAGCTCCCTTTTTACTGGCCTCTAATTGGACAGACGCATTTCACGGTGAGTTCGATTCGGACATCTGAGTGGACCGCTTCAACGGAGGTTGGACGATGCCAGGCTTTGTCACACAGCTGGAGCCAGTTAACACCGCCCCGCGCAGCTGTCCCGCTCAGGGACGTCAGCTGCTCAGCGTCCAATACGCGCAGCGCACGCGGTGGTTAACCTCAAATTCCGCAGTCCGCGCACGGTCCCGCTGGCTGGCGGGAATGTGGGTGCGCGCTCACGCGAGTCGGGCGCGGTCGTCCTGCTCCCGCACAAAGAAAAAACAAAGTTCACCTGGAAGTTTGTTCAGTGATAAAACCACATTCAGGTTGACAGCTTGTAGCTCAGAGCGAAGTCCCCACAGCGACCGCTGGTAAAAACACAAGTTCACTAAAGAGAAAATTAAACTTTAAGGGAAAAAGGTTGTATTTTATGTGGAATAAGGAGTCTGATGTGTTTGAACAAGCAATACAGAAATCTTTTAGATGGAAACTTTACAGAAATAACTAAAATTAAAATCAGAATGTGAAGAATCGTGTTGAACATACCTGCTGACTTTAGCATGCTAACTAGCTAGCGCTGGCCTTTCCTGTGCTGTGTTCCGATATTCATACCAGTGTTGCCAACTTGGCGACTTTCTCGCTGGATTTAGCGATTTTTCAGAACCTCTTAGCGACTTTATTTCTAAAAAGCGACAAGCGACAAATTTAGCAACTTATTCAGATCATCAGGGGAAAGGCGAGAAATATATTATATTGTAATTCTCCTGCTGCTCAGAGTCATCGCAGCCCACGGCTCCTCTGCAGCAGCGCCGGCTCTCTGTCCTCTCACACGGCTGCAGACGGCAGGCCGGTGTGTGTGTGTGTGTCTGTGTGTGTGTGTGTGTGTGTGTCTGTGTGTGTGTGTGTGTCTGTATGTGTGTGTGTCTGTGTGTCTGTGTGTGTGTGTGTGTGTGTGTGTGTGTGTGTGTGTGTGTGTGTGTGTGTGTGTGTGTGGCCGGCTGGGGCAGCAGGACCGGACGCCGCGGCCGCTCGCTCTGTGGATTTGAGACCGGATAGCTGCCGTCTACTCTGTTTTGATCTGTTAATTCTCTATTTCTTAGTCTTTCGCGGTTCCACTGGTACTTTACCAGCGATAAGAAGCAGAGTCTAGATCTTCTCTCTCTCTCTTTCTCTCCAGATTAGGATGTTCCTCTATCTTGTAAAAATGCACATAGTTTGATCTTCTCCCTCCCTTTACTGTTGTTACTTCTAACATGCTTGTCTCTGTAGTGAGTTTGTGATAATTTGGTAAAGACTTCTCTATAAACCTTTTGTATATATGGCTTAAAATAATCTCCCCCTCACTGCATGATGCACAATCAGTAAGATATGTGCAAATTGGTACGTGATTACGTCATCAATATGTAAATGAGTGTATGACGTCATCTGGCGACTTTTAGCGACTTTTGGAGCTAGTGCTAGCTACTTTCATTGGAAAAGAGTTGGCAACACTGATCCATACTTCCATGAGTACACTTCAACGTAGTTCACTATAGGAACTTACTAAGTATGCAGATTTCAGCAGGTGAGTGTTGTTCCAAATCTAAAACTCTGTGGTGCTCTTACTGGAAATCACGATCGCGACAGCCGCCGCGGCTCATTACCCGCCAAAAACATCCCGCTTTGAACGGTGAACAAAAGACATCTACGACTTTACTTTTTAACAATAACAATCCTACAATCCTGCAGTATGGCTCCGCTGCAGGCGCTGTTGTCTCAGCAGCCAGCCATCGATATCAGAACACCCCAAGTACTCAAAAGAAGTATAGTGAGTACGGGAAGTATGGATATCAGAACACGGCGCTGGTTGAAAATGCTAGCAGTGTTAGCACCTGCAGCTGGTGCTCCACAGTATGAATTAGACAGTTGGCAAATCTCACATATTGCACCTTTAAGCATCTGTTGAACCAGTGATTGATCCTGTAGAGGCAGAAGCAGAGGATGGTGCAGATCTTATTCAAAAGTACTCAAAGTTAGCTTAGCATTGGCACTGCTAACGTAACGCGTCTCTCCACATGCGCTGGAGGAAAGTCTGACTGCAGTAATTCTCATTCTGATGAAGAAGAGAAGCGTCTGGTTTGTTTGTGCTTCCCTTCACTGCGTCGACAGGACTTGTTTTGGTGAACCGAGACCAAAATGGCCGACGGAGGACCGTGGATGTACAATGTGTAACCTGGATACAGCGGCGTCACTCAGCATCACTCGAGTTTTCCTCCGTCGCTCGCAGCTCAGAAATCATTTTGCCTTCGTTGTGACAGAAACGTCTGTGAAGCTGAATTATGACTCTCTTTACTGAGAACTTTTGATCCATGGAGGTTTTACATTCGTACAAACTTCCTTGAGCTAAACCGTGTCATCACAACATCACGTGACGTACTGGGGCCCAACAATAATTTTCCCCATAAGCTTCTATAAAATGGAGGATCATTTCTTTTTGAGTGTCACAAACTGAGCAAAATGACTCTTTGACGTGATAAAAATAAAACATAGAGAAGTAAACAGTGACGATCTGTGATGATAATTAAATAATCTGTGACGTTTTGAATCAAATCTGCTTGAAATGAATAAAATCATTTGATCATTTATCAATCCATTTTTCAATTCAGTTCACCTGCATTATTATCATTTAATGTTTGTGACTTCCAGCCCTCAGAGGCACCAGGTGAGCGGTTCTCTTTGGGTTCAGTATCCGGGCCTAAATAATACATCCGTGCTGTGGATGCTGACGGCCGGATCACCTGCCGCTCGTCCTGCTGTCGTCACATCTGACATTTGTTTGGATGAATTAAACACAAAGTCACATAAAAAAAATAAAAGATCTTGTTTCCACAAACCGTCATTTTTCTATTTCATCGTACTTTTAACCAAAAAACTCCAGAACTTGTTTTTGTTTGTGGATTTACGCTGAGTCATCGTTATGTTTTTCCATCTGGACGGAAACTCGTTTAATATTAACAATCTGAAATCATTTCCACTGTTAATTTGTGAGGAAGGAGCAGACGTTTATAAAGAGACTGTTTAAAGTGAGGAGGAGGGTTCGGACCAGATGAGCCCGTCCTGGCGCCGTCTGCGGTTCTTGTGGCCTTTTGGAGCCCGTTGGTCCTCTCGGGTTTCCAGCCGAGCTGCAGATTCTGAGGGAGGCGGTCGGGGGTTCTGTATCGATCCGTGACCTTTAATGACCTCTGATTGATGTGTTCGCACCATGAAGAGCAGAACTTCACTTCTGAGGAGCCGGAGGAGAAAATATAATACATTTAAACAAGTTTGTTCTTTTTCTGATGTTGTAAAGTTCAGTTTTAATATCTGGGATCAATAATATTGATCTGATATTTGATCTTCTAATTATTTATGGTTGATTTTAGTTTCTTTCGTTCCCCTCATACAGTTTCTACATGATGAACTGTGTGTGTGTGTGTGTGTGTGTGACGTAATTAAAACACTGTGCTCTCCTCTGTGTGTCTTTCCAGTGTGTTTATTAAATTACAAAGGTTATTATTATTATTGTTATTAGCATCATTACTGAATCATACAGTGTGATCATGTACAGTTTGATTCTTCCAGCGGACTCACTGGGACATGGAGACGACACAACTGTCTGGACTCTAGTCACTTTACAACATACAGAGTAATGAGGAGGAGGAGGAGGAGGAGGAGGAGGAGGAGGAGGAGGAGGAGGAAGATGGACTCTCCGTCACCACCAGCAGCAGCCTGACTGATCTCAGGGCAGCAGTTTGAGGCAATAGCAGCAACTTTCTCAACAGCTCAGGACTGATTCTGCTGTCGTGTGTTGAGCAGCTGTCCTGAGCTCCGTCGCTGCTCTCAGAGCGACGACCCTCCTGTAGAAAGCTCCGGAGTTGAGATTAAAGTGACACCGCTACAAAAAGGTTTTGGCCCCATTTACACTTTTTCAGATCAAAGTGTCTCAAATCTGAGAAAGAAAACAGACGAGTTCATCGTTTACACTCAGCCACGCGTACGTTAAACCAGCTGACTGGTTGACTGGATTCAGGATGTCACGTTTAGACTCATGAACACTCAGCTCTATGAACATGTGATCAGCAGCGTGATAAAGGAACAGTTCGCACAAAAAAGTTCAGATTGGCTGCATGCTAACACTGTTAGCTCAGCAGAACCACCTGATGCTAACACTGTTAGCTCAGCAGAACCACCTGATGCTAACACTGTTAGCTTAGCAGAACTACCTGATGCTAACACTGTTAGCTCAGCAGAACCACCTGATGCTAACACTGTTAGCTCAGCAGAACCACCTGATGCTAACACTGTTAGCTCAGCAGAACCACCTGATGCTAACACTGTTAGCTTAGCAGAACCACCTGATGCTAACACTGTTAGCTCAGCAGAACCACCTGATGCTAACACTGTTAGCTCAGCAGAACCACCTGATGCTAACACTGTTAGCTCAGCAGAACCACCTGATGCTAACACTGTTAGCTTAGCAGAACCACCTGATGCTAACACTGTTAGCTCAGCAGAACCACCTGATGCTAACACTGTTAGCTCAGCAGAACCACCTGATGCTAACACTGTTAGCTCAGCAGAACCACCTGATGCTAACACTGTTAGCTCAGCAGAACCACCTGATGCTAACACTGTTAGCTTAGCAGAACCACCTGATGCTAACACTGTTAGCTCAGCAGAACCACCTGATGCTAACACTGTTAGCTCAGCAGAACCACCTGATGCTAACACTGTTAGCTCAGCAGAACCACCTGATGCTAACACTATTAGCTCAGCAGAACCACCTGATGCTAACACTGTTAGCTCAGCAGATCAGTTAGTGATGTGTCTCTCCTGCAGACTGAGATCACAGCAGACGAGCTGATGGAGACTTCTGATGTTTCCTCCATCAGGGGAGGAGAGGAGGACTGGGTTTGGGTGAACTGTTCCTTTAAGGTTTCTGTTTCTTCATTTCTCACCAACAAACTGTTGAGAACCTGGATCAGGTTTAACACGGTCTCTGACTCTGTTGCTCCTGCTGGAGGCTCAAAAACACCAGGAGAAGAATAAAAACAGTTTGCTCACAAAATATTACAAACTTTTCCTTCTAACAGTTTCTGAGCGTCTGTCTCTGGTGGTTTATTGTGCAGCAGCGGGGAGACAATAAACTACAGGTCAGTTCATTCATCGAGCAAAAATAGTGAAAAAATGTCAAAATTCTGTTTCCTCAGCGTCTCTTTGGGTTTTAGACTGTTTGAGCATTCGAAGACGTCACAGTCGGACATTTTTTCACTCTTCAGGAGTTTCACAGACGACCATCAACAATCCTGAAACACTGACGTGTCTGCAGATCTTCTCACATGGAGCCGATCAGACGCTTCGGTCACGTGACGGAACAAACACCTTCGATTCACTCGCTGCAGATTTGTGTTTTAACGTCACGACGCTGTGGCTGAATGTAAACGTCTGGTCTGAGGAACAAAGACAACAAGTCTGTGAAAACAGACGAACTGCTCCTTTAAAGCTCAACTTCCTCCTTTTATAGCATCACATTAAAACTCATTCAGAGCAGAAACACACCGCACGTGTACTGCTGTGTGAGTGTGTGTGTGTGTGTGTGTGTGTGTGTGTGTGTGTGTGTGAGTGTGTGTGTGTGTGTGTGTGTGTGTGTGTGTGTGTGCAGGTTTTCGACTGGGAATGAAAGATGAAGCATCAAAATACAGTTGGAGAATAAAAAACAATAAAATAAAGTCACCATCAGTTCGTCACATCAAAGACTTTCATATTTAAAAGTTGTTTTCTTTAAATCGTCTGCTCCGTCCTGTGCAGACGGCGGCCATGTTGGACCGCCCGTCATGTTGGTGGGCGAGGAGAGAAGAGTTCATATGTTACAGTAAAGTCTTATTCTGCTGTGTGTGTGTGTGTGTGTGTGTGTGTGTGTGTGTGTGTGTGATCAGTTGTTCTCGAACAGCGACAGCAGGTCGTCGTTGTTGTTGTTCGGGAGGTCTGGAGGTCCGAGGTACGACAGCAGCTCGTCCGGGTTGGTCAGCTCAGGAAGCAGCTGCAGAGACAAACACACGAGTTTAGTCACTTCTCCGTCTTATCTGATTGGCTGGTGTGTGTTGGGTCACTGATGACATCACGACCAAATGAGACAACTCGCCTGCTTCATTTGAAGGAAAGAACCGTCACTGAACAGAGAGAAGAACTGTTTGTGTTCAGGTTCTGTTCCTGTTCCTGACGACAACAAACATTTAAAAATCCAGATAAAAGAACCAGAACCAGCCGAGCTCATCAATACTACACTCTTTAATCATTTAGCTACTCAGGACCCGTTTCAGTCGGGTTTCAGTTACCACAGTCTGTTTACATTCAAAGCTGCTGGAACAAAGTCCAAAACTTGATCATGTTCACAGTTTGGTTCTGACAGAACCGTGATGTTGGGTCGAGGCATGAACGTAGTTTTCATCATCATCAACGCCCACAAATACTTCAGCTGTAGGTTGGCGGCGGCGAGCAGAATAAATCTGACCGTCTTTAGTTTTTACACGTGCTGCAGTGGAACCTGACCGAGCTGCAGGAGGTCCAACTCACCAGACGGAACCACCTGTGTGTACTTCAGTGTTGGCATGATGTGTAGATATTCATTATCATTGTTACTGATGTCAATGCAGGGTCAATACGACCAATAATCAGCACTCATGTCAGTTCTCCTGGTTCTGGTTAAACTCACATCCAGAGTCGGTTCTGGAACATCCGCGGACCCCCCGAGACCGAAGGAGCCGTCGCCTTGGAGACGGGGGTTCTGGTTGCTACGCTGCATCATCTGGTTGCTGCCCCCAAGTTGGGAGTTGCCATGGAGACCCTGCGACTGCTGCTGCGAGAGAGGAGCACCATGGGAAGTGGAGTCCAGGCGGCCTGAGACCGACATCTGAGAGACGAAGAGGAAGAGGAGGGAAGAGAGGAAGAGGAAGAAGAGGAGGAGGAGAAGGAGGAAGAGGAAGAGGAGGAGGAAGAGGAGGAGGAGGAGGAAGAAGAGGAAGAGGAAGAGGAGGAGGAAGAGGAGGAAGTGAAGAAGCTTCACTGACTGATCTTTACTGATGAAACATGATGATGAAGGTGATGAAGGTGATGAAGATGTTACCTGTCCAGCCAGCGGGTGAGGGGGGGGTTTGTCGGGGGTGAGCAGGGCGCTGGAGAGCTCAGACTGGTAGGAGAGAGGGGGAGGCCCGGGGGAGGAGAAGTCCCCCCCGACCCCGGGGGTCCCGGGGCCGCTGAAGTCCGAGAAGCCGGCAGACTGAGCGGGATAGGACGGAGCTGAGGAGACACACACCGATCGATACACTGATTATAGACGGTTATTGATTTGTGTGTGTGTGTGTGTGTGTGTGTGTGTGTGTGTAGCTCTGACACACACTCTGATGGAAGATTGATTTACTTCATTTCTATAAAAGTGTTGAGTTTCAGACAGAACGCGTCTCAGCGTCCGCTCAGAGCTTCTGTTACATCACAGCAGCGCAGACGTTTCAGATCGACCTGCGTTAATATTTCATCAGCTGCTGGTTCAACAGGAAGACACCATGATGTCATCGATCATTAGACGAATCAACAATCGATCCTGTCGTGGTTAATGGATCTTTGTTTTGTTGTTTTCTCTGCTGTTAAATCATTTATTTATTTGCTGCAGGTGAAAACAGGTCAACAGATGGAGTTCTGTTCGTCTGAGCAGAAAGAACAAAACAAACTGAAGTGTTTCTCATAATAAATACTGCATATTTAATTAGAGTAGGCCTAATTTGCATATTTAAACCTAAAATATCCAAAACGTCCAACAAAGTTGCAATATGTAAAAAAATTCATGTTAAAAGCAAACAGGGCAGCATATTAAACCTCTAACTGCTGCTAACTGTAGCTGCCGTTAGCTAGTTAGCTCAGTTAGCCATGCAGCTAGCCAAGTGCTAGGACGGGCTGAAGCTAGCGGGTTAGTCTTCATGTATTCAACTCAGATTCTTACACACTGACCCTTTAATGTCAGTGTGATGTTGATGTCTGAGTTAAATAAATCACAATTCATTTGGTTGAACTACAAAAGAAACATTAATAACAAAGTTTTCACACTGAACAGCTGCAACAGGCAGATGTTTGACATCATCACTGCTTCATTAAAACAACTGATCCATTATCAAAAAAGGTTGCAACTAATTTTCTTGCCATTGTCTAATCAATTAATCGACTAATCGTTGCAGCTCTAATCAATAATGTTTGAAACAATAGACAACAAAAAGAATGATGTTCTGATTTAGTTCTGATAAGAAGAGCTGTGGGATTGTTGGGGACTCTACCTGCTCCGGGGTAGTCCGGCGTGTTGCCGCTGTTGCTGCCGCCCCCTGCAGGCAGGGAGGGGTAGGGCATCGGGGAGGAGGAGGCGGCAGAGGAAGGGGCGGGGCCTAGTGATGCAATCATCTCCATAACACTGGGGAGGACCATGTGACTCGGGCTGAGGGTCCGGCAGCGCTTCAACACCGGACCGTCAGACTCCTCCTTCACATGGATGTCGGGCTTCACAGGGACCGGCTTCCAGCTGCACACCGGGTCGATGGTGATCTCCTCGTACTCTGAGCTGAGGAGGAGGAGGAGGAGGAGGAAAAGAGGAGGAGGAAAAGAGGAGGAGGAGGAAAAAGAGGAGGAGGAGGAGGAAAAAGAGGAGGAGGAAAAAGAGGAGGAGGAGGAGGAGAAAGAGGAGGAGGAAGAGGAAAAAGAGGAGGAGAAAGAGGAGGAGGAAGAGGAAAAAGAGGAGGAGGAAAAAGAGGAGGAGGAGGAAAAAGAGGAGGAGGAAAAGAGGAGGAGGAGGAGGAAGAGGAGGAGGAAGAGGAGGAGGAGGAGGAGGAGGAGGAAAAAGAGGAGGAGGAGGAAGAGGAGGAGAAAGAGGAGGAGGAGGAGGAGAAGAGGAGGAAAAAGTTTAATAATGCAGAGCCGCAGAGGTGAACTATTATAATCATTCACAAGTAGGTTTTACTTAGTGCGTCTTGTTTTGTGCTTTTTTTCTCAGTTTTTATTATCTAACTGAAACCAGATGAATCGGTGGTTCCCAGTTTAACCAGAACCTTCTCGCTGTGCGGCTACGGAGCGAACAACATCTGCAGGATCCGGTCTTTCCTCACAAAGGACGCAACGCAACTCCTGGTCGGAGCGCTGGTCATCTCCCGCCTGGACGACTGCGGCTCGCTCTCGGCCTGGACTCTCAGCCTCTGTGACTAAACCGTTCCCTCGTTTTCAATCTACCCAGATTCTACCACGTGACCCGCCTCCTCCGTGACCTCCACTGGCTTCCTGTTGCGGTCCACACCTGATTCAAAGCGATGATGCTGGCCTTCGAGGATGTCAAAGGAACAGCACACATCTACCTCCAAACACTGGTCAGCCCACACGGCCAAGGAAATTCAACACACTAGAACCAGAGGAGTCACGACTCTTCAAATCGATTTGAATTTCGAAGTAAAACATTTTTATTTTGAGCTCTGACGGTTCTGCTAGTGCAGTGGATCTCAAATGGTGGGGCGCGCCCCCCTGGGGGGCGTGGTGAGGTGTCAGGGGGGCGTGAGAGGCAGGGCAGGACGCGAAGGTCTATTTCACTGGATATTTGTCCGCTGCATTACGTTTCCGTCACGCCAGCGGAGCTGATCGGTTTCACTTTCACTTTAGTCTATGTGTTCACTTCCAGCAGGTCCGCTGCGCTGCGTGTCTGCTCCGTCCAGCTCCGGCAGTCCAGAGCCCTCCAGAACAGATACGCAGGACTTCTATATATCTGGCGGATGCCGGAGCACGACGCAGCAATTCAGCTGAATTTTGCACCGAGCAGACAGACAAGCAGACAATATAATATCCGGTTACTTTTCAAAATAAAACACTTCGTGTTGACGCCTCTAAAAACAGACAAACACGAGCTCTTCTGCTGATCCTTCGGTCGGGAACTATGCAGCAGGATGATATATGATATGTGACGATGCCTACATAGACGTTGGGTTTACCGTGAACACGGTCGGAAATGAGGAAAGACCTGTTTGTGTTTTATGTCTAAAAACTCTGGCAGGACAGCATGGAACCATTTTGATAATCAGGTGATTGTATGCAGAATGCTGCAACTCATACAGTGGTTAGTACAGATCAATAAATAAATATTATCAGGTTCTCAATAGTATTTCAATGCGAATGTGAACGCTCTTCACCAACAAATCAATAAAAGATCTCTGAAAATGAGAATGAACTACAAGTCAGCTAATCGTCTTCATCACAGGAGAAGAGTCAGGAAATTATGCTGCAGGCTAATGCTAAGCTAGTTGCAGGCTAATGCTAAGCTAGCTGCAGCCAGTGTGTACAGGAAGAGTGTTTCACTGAACAGACCTGTGAACACAAACAGAGCAGCAGATTTGAGTTTCTTACTTCTGAACGTAGATGAGGATCCCCAACATGTACTGATCCACCTCCAGTCCCTCCAACAGAGCTGTTTTACTGCACACACACACACACACACACACACACACACACACACAGGTTATAATGGAGATAAGACATGTGTAGTTTAGTTTAAGTGTGTGTGTGTGTGTGTGTGTGTGTGTGAGAGACCTACTTGCACACAGGACATCTCCATGTTCCTCTCTCACAGTTGAGCTGCAGGTACGACTCCAGATCAAAACACTGCAGACAGACAGACAGATTTAGATCAAAGAATATTTATTTCATTTGTTCCTGTTTTGTAGAGAAATGTAACACTGTGACATCACTGCGTGTGCCGTGCTCCGATTGGCTGTGGCTCTCACCTGTATGTGTCTGCAGTCGTGACCTCTGGCGGGCAGCTGGATGCGGCGGAAAGTGATCGGACATTTTAACGAGACTCGGATGGCGGTCTGCTCCACGCCGT
>NC_044191.1:36863962-36901462 GCF_900880675.1 Sparus aurata | reverse complement strand
CTCATGGGAACTTCAGTGTTTGGAGACAGAAAAAAACAAAGTCAATAGTTAAATGTGATGTGAGAACATCTGTCGGAGCTTCTACGTTGAATCATATTTAGACCCTCATGAAAACATAAGACACACCACCAATATGACCACTTGTGGAATTCACATAAAGGTTTAGAATAAAAACATGTAAATAAACTAATAAATCATCTGTTTCTGAAGAACCGCCGACACTGAAACCACGTCAGGAATCCGTCTGACTGCTGATAAAGGTCACATTTAATTAGCAGTTTTGTGAATGGACTTTGGTATGAAGACGAATGACAGTCAGTCAGTGAAACACTCAGTCAGCTTCTTTCAGGGAAACTGAGCGCTGTTGAACTCCAGTTACATCAGGAAATTAAACAAACTGATGGCGTCGGTCTTGCTGGCTGGATGTGTGACGTCCGGCTTCAAGCTATGTGTGTTTATTTAGCAGTTGAACCAATCAGAGTCCTCTGAGGAGCTACAGGTGTGACTGTGTTTGCTCCTTCAGAGGTTAGCGCAGCTGCTAACACATCAGTTTATCAGAACTGGAGAGTTTCTTTCATTACAGAAGAGCGAATAACGACTCTGAAGACGTCCTCTCTTCTCTCCACTGACGATCCTACAGGTGATGTGATTGGGTGACAGACGGTGAGAGGCAGGTGGTTCATCCAATCAGCTGCTGAATATTATCTTTACATACACTTGGACAGTCTGGCTGTGTGTTAAACCATCAGGCTAACAGATCTGAGGATAAATCAACACAGGAGACTAAATAATGGAAATATCAGAGCTGTGGAAAAGAACAAACACTGAACTCGTCTCAACGCGCTGCGAGAGAAGCACAAAGAGATGGAAGCAGAAACTGAAGCAGCTGTGACTGAACGCTGCCTCGGACGCTCCCAGCTGATACCTGCCTCTAATCTCAACAGCTGATCACACCTGAGTCATGTGACACACCTGAGCTTGTTACCCGCTGCAGCTGACAGCATCTCAATCTCAGTACAGCATCATAACTTTACTTCATTATCGTCAATATCAAAAATACACATTCACAGATCAACTAACCACACTGAAGGAAAAGATGAACATGTTTACAGGTGAAAGATTTCACCATTAAATATCCAGAACATCCGAAATTAATCTGCAACTGTGTGAAAGTGATAATTCAGTCAACACTGTCAGAAGTTGACGTGTCAACATACGAGGATGAGAACAGAGCGAGCGTCAGGAGAATACACCGCGAGAATGTTCTGTAAAGATAAACAGAACAAGGTTATAAGAGACGACTCGTCTCAGAGGGTTTCTATCTAAAAGCAGCTTTAAACACGTGTGTGTATCAAAGACAGCAGCGTCAGAGAGAACCAGCGTCATGTTCAGGAAGTGACGAGAACTTTCAGTGAAGAAGTCGTAAAATTATTATCATTAAAACTTGAACACATAAAGGTTGTTGTTGGTTTCAGGCTGTCGAGTATCAGTGAAGATTTAACTCTCCACACTGGGTTTAATCTCAGAGACACCACAAGTTCTGCACAACCTACACCTGAACGCACCGGTCGCACACCTGAACGCACCGCCTGCACACCTGAACGCACCGCCCGCACACCTGAACGCACCGCCACATCTCACACACTGTGCTGATGTACGGACAGTGAAGGTCGGCAGGTTCGCTGCACATCAACAAAAAGAGATTTTTTTTTTCTTTTTGGAAAAGAGATTAACAGTCAATCTGTTAGCAAATTGTTGACTTCTGCATTATTATCGTTAAAATCTGGTTTTACAGCTTCATTCTGGTTCTGATCATGACAGTTTAATCTGGATGGACCCAAAGTGTTCTTCCCCCCCCCCCCCCCCCCCCCCCCCCCCCCCCCCCCTTATGCACATCACTGTTAAATAGATCCAAAATCAAAGGATGGAGTTTTTTAATGCAGTGGGAGCAGAAAACCTGAACGCTTGTATTCACTGATCAGTTTGGAAACAACAAAGTGTGAATTGTATTATTTTATTATGTGACTACAGACAAAACCAACCGTTTTATCTGCTGTGGTTCTTTTCTTGACCATGAGACACGTTTTAACCCTCAGAGACGCAGACAGACGCCGAGGCTACCAACAGTTATTGTTCCAACATGTTTCATTATGTTTGGACGACTTCATCTGCATATATGCTTTGAACACTAATGTAAAGTGGAGTTTACCTGCTTTTCAGTGGGATCACACATCTTGTTTGGGCATTGAGGGCCTCCGTAGTGGAGGTTATTACATGATTACTCTGTTTAATATCCTTTCTGTTTACTGTTTTTTAGAAACATGTGCAGGTACATCATCAGTAAATGAAATATAAGATTACACCAGAGTTTCACTGAGGTTAATATAACGATACATGTCTGTAATTTGTTTGATAAAGATGGAGACAGAACATGGAAGTCTAAAACATCCAAGTTCATCTTTTTGACGAGAACATGTTTGCCTTCCTGAGGTTCTGTCTGAGTCCACAAAACACCAGATTATGACTGCAGTGTTCTTTTATTCTGGTGAATGAATCCATTTTCATACCCAGCAAATATAAAACTGTGACTGAACAGAGCCAGACTGAAACTGAACCACACGCTGTCTGTCAGCTGCTGACTGACTGATGGAGTCAACAGAGTCTGACAACTAAACTCATTTAATTATAATTAAAACAACTGAACGACCCAGAATGCAGCTTCACTAACTCTGTGAAACAGGTTTCAAACTACCACCACCCGCGTGCATGTCCCACGCGCACGCGCATGGCACTAATGTTTGGGCTTATTTATATAAATATATATAACTGTTAAATCGAGCCGAGCCGTGCCGCGCTGTCCCCGCGAGCCCGTCCGACCGCTGAAATGAAATCCTCCGACAAAATGACAGAGGAGACATTTTGAGATTCCTTGTAGTGTTGCAATCAGGTAGATGCTAACGCTAACAGGCTAATGCTAACAGGCTAACAGACAGCTCCCTGTGCTACAGATGCAGGGAGCTCACTTTTCCTTGCCCCGCTGTTAGCATTAGCATGCTAACGAGACGACAACAGTCCACCGCGTCTGAGCAGCGCGAAATAACTCACCGAACTTAGTTTCTCAATCACCGACAGATGAAGAGATTTAAAACGTCCGATAATAACTCCAATTTACCGCGTTTGTAGAGGAAACTTCAGCCTTTCACAGCTGTTACAAAGCTAGCCTGTTAGCCTAGCTAGCCCAACAGGCTGTGACAATGGAATGCTACGAGGCTAACAGTTAGCAGCCAACTAGCTTCTTCCTCAAACACATAACAGTCACATATCGTTAGCTAACATGTGGATCCATCCAGAACAACCCGTTCCTGCTTTGAATTATCGTCACGTTCACAGTAATTCACCACAGCGCGGAGTCCGACACACACGAGCTGTTCGTCTCACAGCCGACCTACCTGCTCTACTTCCCCGGTGTCCGAGCACTGCTCCGGGGCTGCGCAGTCTGAGCTCCTGCGGGCCTCCGGGGCATCCAGGACCGAGCAAACCCAAAGCCAGAACAGTCCACCACCTCGGCCTGAAGAACCGGGTCAAACACGTCCTAAATATCCAAAAATGTCCCGATCTAATCCAGCACGGAGGCCGAGATTCACCCAGCAGCCCTGGCTTTAACTCCAGCCAGCTAGCCTTTCCTGCCGCCGGCCTCTGCGTCTGATTATCCGGCTTCAGGAGGCGACACCATCCCCCGCAGCTCCACGGTGCTCACAATGGAGAGAAACAAGAAGCGACATTAATCACTGCGGTGGATCCACGGCGAACAGTCCGCTGGTAGAGCCGCAACACTGGGGCTCCTCCGCATAGCTGCCGGTGAGACCAGCAGGTTAGAGAGGAGAAAGCAGCGAGGAAGGTAGAGAGACACCCACACAGACAGGGAGAGAGAGAGAGAGACAGGGAGAGAGAGAGAGACACCCACACAGACAGGGAGAGAGAGAGAGCGAGAGAGAGAGAGACACCCACACAGACAGGGAGCGAGAGAGAGAGAGAGAGAGAGACAGGGAGAGAGAGAGAGAGACAGGAGAGAGAGAGAGAGAGACAGGGAGAGAGAGAGAGAGACAGGGAGAGAGAGAGAGAGCGACTGGGAGAGAGAGAGAGAGAGACACCCACACAGACAGGGAGAGAGAGAGAGAGAGACAGGGAGAGAGAGAGAGACACCCACACAGACAGGGAGAGAGAGAGAGAGAGACAGGGAGTGAGAGAGAGAGAGACCCACACAGACAGGGAGAGAGAGAGAGAGAGAGAGAGACACCCCACACAGACAGGGAGAGAGAGAGAGAGACAGGGAGAGAGAGAGAGAGACACCCACACAGACAGGGAGAGAGAGAGAGAGACAGGGAGAGAGAGAGAGAGAGAGAGAGATACAGGGAGAGAGAGAGAGAGAGACAGAGAGACACCCACACAGACAGGGAGAGAGAGAGAGAGAAAAAAGATCAAGGTTTCAGAGAAATGAACCAACATTTAAAATAGGTGGGACCCACATAGAACAAACAAATACATATACTTACCTGGGTTTACAAATAAGTTCCACAGGGAACCTCTGCTCTGCCGTGAAGGAACTCAAAGAGAAAGCAAAAAGGGCTTTCTATGCCATCAAGCGTTCAGTTCAAATCCAAATCCCAATTAGGACATGGCTCAAAATATTTAACTCAGTTATAGAACCGATTGCATTGTATGGCAGTGAGGTATGGGGCTCATTAGTACAACGTGATTAGGCAAAATGGGACAAAAATCCAATTGAAACCCTGCATACAGAGTTCTGCAAAAGTATCCTCCGGGTACAAAGAAAAACCCCAAACTCTGCATGCAGGGCTGAATTAGGCCAATTTCCTTTACTTCTAAATATTCAAAAAAGATCGATTAAATTCTGGAGCCACATTAAAACAAGCGACCCTGCCTCTTACCATTATAAAGCCCTCGCCTACCAGGAGTTGAACATAGAAGGGAGTCCCCACAGCCAACTGGTCCTGAGGCTGGCTGACCTTTCACCTTCTGACATCACAAACCCCGGTCAGCCTCAGAGCAGTTACACTATCACTCAGAAGATTAGACCTAACCAAATTATAACTAAAGAAAAGAAAAATACACAACTTATTGGAATGATATTACACGCTCACAACACAAACTGTAAACATATTTGACCCTAAACAGACAGTATACTGTGGCAGAGTACCTAACCACAGTAACTGATCAGAACCTGAGAAAGACATTGACAATGTACAGACTGAGTGACCACAGTCTGGCAGTAGAGAAGGGCAGACACCATCAGACCTGCTGCAGAGAGGACAGACCCCATCAGACCTGCTGCAGAGAGGACAGACACCATCAGACCTGCTGCAGAGAGGACAGACACCATCAGACCTGCTGCCCAGAGAGGACAGACACCATCAGACCTGCTGCAGAGAGGACAGACACCATCAGACCTGCTGCAGAGAGGACAGACACCATCAGACCTGCTGCAGAGAGGACAGACACCATCAGACCTGCTGCAGAGAGGACAGACACCATCAGACCTGCTGCCAGAGAGGACAGACACCATCAGACCTGCTGCCCAGAGAGGACAGACACCATCAGACCTGCTGCCCAGAGAGGACAGACACCATCAGACCTGCTGCCCAGAGAGGACAGACACCGTCAGACCTGCTGCAGAGAGGACAGACACCGTCAGACCTGCTGCAGAGAGGACAGACACCGTCAGACCTGCTGCAGAGAGGACAGACACCATCAGACCTGCTGCCCAGAGAGGACAGACACCGTCAGACCTGCTGCCCAGAGAGGACAGACACCATCAGACCTGCTGCCCAGAGAGGACAGACACCATCAGACCTGCTGCAGAGAGGACAGACACCATCAGACCTGCTGCAGAGAGGACAGACCCATCAGACCTGCTGCAGAGAGGACAGACACCATCAGACCTGCTGCAGAGAGGACAGACACCATCAGACCTGCTGCAGAGAGGACAGACACCATCAGACCTGCTGCAGAGAGGACAGACACCATCAGACCTGCTGCAGAGAGGACAGACACTATCAGACCTGCTGCAGAGAGGACAGACACCATCAGACCTGCTGCAGAGAGGACAGACACCATCAGACCTGCTGCAGAGAGGACAGACACCATCAGACCTGCTGCCCAGAGAGGACAGACACCATCAGACCTGCTGCAGAGAGGACAGACACCATCAGACCTGCTGCAGAGAGGACAGACACCATCAGACCTGGCTGCCCAGAGAGGACAGACACCATCAGACCTGCTGCAGAGAGGACAGACACCATCAGACCTGCTGCCCAGAGAGGACAGACACCATCAGACCTGCTGCCAGAGAGGACAGACACCATCAGACCTGCTGCAGAGAGGACAGACACCATCAGACCTGCTGCCCAGAGAGGACAGACACCATCAGACCTGGCTGCAGAGAGGACAGACACCATCAGACCTGCTGCAGAGAGGACAGACACCATCAGACCTGCATAGAGGACAGACACCATCAGCCCTGCTGCCCAGAGAGGACAGACACCATCAGACCTGCTGCAGAGAGGACAGACACCATCAGACCTGCTGCAGAGAGGACAGACACCATCAGACCTGCTGCAGAGAGGACAGACACCATCAGACCTGCTGCAGAGAGGACAGACACCATCAGACCTGGCTGCAGAGAGGACAGACACCATCAGACCTGCTGCCCAGAGAGGACAGACACCGTCAGACCTGCTGCAGAGAGGACAGACACCGTCAGACCTGCTGCAGAGAGGACAGACACCGTCAGACCTGCTGCCCATAGAGGACAGACACCGTCAGACCTGCTGCAGAGAGGACAGACACCATCAGACCTGCTGCAGAGAGGACAGACACCATCAGACCTGCTGCAGAGAGGACAGACACCGTCAGACCTGCTGCCCAGAGAGGACAGACACCGTCAGACCTGCTGCAGAGAGGACAGACACCATCAGACCTGCTGCAGAGAGGACAGACACCGTCAGACCTGCTGCAGAGAGGACAGACACCATCAGACCTGCTGCAGAGAGGACAGACACCATCAGACCTGCTGCAGAGAGGACAGACACCATCAGACCTGCTGCAGAGAGGACAGACACCATCAGACCTGCTGCAGAGAGGACAGACTGTGCTGTCACTGTGATGAGGGAGCTGTAGAAACAGAACTACACTTTCTAACACAGTGTCATAAGTACAGACACATTAGAGAGGAATTCTTTCCACAATTTGAAAAACAATGCCCTGAATTCAGAGGTTTAACAGAAAGGGAGAAGTTACCCCTCATTCTGGGGGAAAAGAAAGAATGTGCAGTGTTGGCTGCTAAATGTGTCACTTCCTGCCACAACAAACGAGAAAACCAGTAGGGCATAGATATATAGTCAGATAGACATTAATACCGCCACCATCTCCTTTTATTTATTTATTTTTTATTCTATTTATTTGTTTTTATTTATTTATTTGTATTTATTATCATTTTACTTATCTATTTTATCACTAGTTGTACTGTCCCAACTTCTAACATCTCTTCATTTTATTTTCAATCTATGTTATATACATATATATATAGCCTAGATTACATGTACATATATTGTTTTATGTCTTTTGTTTTGTTGAATAGTATTATTGTTATTTTTGTTGTGATTGTGCTTTGGCAACACATGTTAAATGTCATGCCAATAAAGCCTTTTGAATTGAATTGAATTGAGAGAGAGACAGGGAGAGAGAGAGAGACTGAGAATGTATACAGTGCATCAAAGTGGATTCAGACCAAAAGAATCTGCTCAACAAACTAGAAATCCTTGAATTGATCATTAAAGAAAACCAACATCCTTTAGATCATGATGAAGTGAAGTGGAGCTGCTGGCTGAGTTTCAGGCCCTGCAGCGAGGACAGCAAGTGGCCCTGATGGCATCTTTTTGATTCAACTTCTTTACTGACTTTTCATTACACATGTCAATGCACAACCAGTGTGCTGATACAAACACAGCGGCCAATCATTAAGTCAACATTTTAAGAAAATAAAACAAGCATGACAATAACCAGCAAAAGTAGGAGTAAAAGAAACTTAAAATAATAAATTAAATTAAATTAAATTAAATACAGTCAATGAAAATGATTATAATAATCATGGTCATCAAATGGATAATATAAAATGATAAATCATAAATTGCACATTCATGACAGTTAAATTCATCACAAACCAATGTTGCATGACTGCTCCTGTACAGGCATCAGCCATCATGATCATCACTTTCCAATCATTTCCAAATAAGGAGCCCATACCTTCGAGAAGAGATCCAGATTATTATTAATCTTATGAATAAGTTGTTCAAAAGAAGCTATCTCAGCTAGTTCCTCTCTCCATTCCTTAAAACTAATCTTTTCTTCTGACTTCCAGTGTCCCTGTTTCCTGTTGCGATAGCTAGTTTCACCCATATGCGTATTTGTGTGGATAGGCCGGATTTCCTCGGCAAAATACCCAGGATGCATTGAGCTGGTCCCTCCCTGAACTCTACCTTCAGTACTTTATTGATACATTGATAACAGCCACCCAGAGGCTGTGTACCATCTCACATTCGTAAAACATATGTACCAGTGTGCCCGTTTCCTTCTTACATCTCCAGCACTTTCATCATTCTCCCCGAGTCCCAACCCAGACATTTAGCTGGAGTCGGCCCTGATGGTGTCTTAAATGAAATGCTTCAGTTTAGCAGCCAGAAAATCAAAACTGCCATAGAGAAATTATTCAGTCTGATACTAAACATTGTAGATGTTCCTGGGCTATGCCAAGGGCTTATCACTCCAATCTTCAGAAGTGGAGACAAATATGATCCAAACAGTTACAGAGGCACATGTGTCAGCAGCAACCTGGGGAAGTTATTCTGCAGCATCTTAAACAGCCGACTGCAAAACTTCCTCAGTGAGCACAAAGTCCTGAACAAGAGTCAGATTGGTTTTACACCACAACACAGAACCACTGACCACATCTACACCCTCCACACCCTCATCCAGAAACACGTCCACCAGAACAACAACACCATCTTCTTTTGTTTTGTAGATTTCAAGAAAGCATTCGACTCTATTTGGCATCATGGTCTGTTTCTGAAATTACTAGAAAAAGGTATTGGAGGAAAAATCTACGATATTGTTAAGACAATGTATATAAATAATAAATGTGCTGTCAAAATTGGAACTAGGGAAACAGACTTCTTCCCCCAAAGTAGAGGAGTGAAGCAGGGCTGCAGTCTGAGCCCCACCCTGTTTAACATTTACATCGACCAACTGGCCAAATCCCTGGAAGAGTCAGAGATCCCTGGTCTCACCCTCTCTGACACAGAAGTCAAATGTTTACTGTTTGCAGATGACCTAATACTGCTCGCTCCATCAAAGGAGGCTCTACAAAAGCAACTAGATCACCTGCAAAAGTTCTGTCAGACCCGGGCCCTGACTGTTAACCTGGAGAAGACAAAAGTCATGGTCTTCCAGAAACGACGCAAGAGTCAGAAACATCCCCACAGGTTCCACCTGGACTCTACGGACAGAGAACACACACACACAGCTACACATATCTAGGACTAAATATCACATCGATGGGAAATTTCAATCTGGCCATTAAGGATCTCAGAGAAAAAGGTAGAAGAGCTTTCTGGACTATAAAAAAGTCTTCAAACATAGACATCCCTGTCAAAATCTGGATCAAAATATTTAAATCGATAATTGAACCAGTTGTATTGTATGGCAGTGAAGTGTGGGGCCCTCTCATGAACCAAGACTTCCAAAAATGGGACAAACACCCAATAGAAACCCTGCACACTGAGATCTGCAAAAGCATCCTCAGAGTCCACAGGAACACCCCCAACAACGGATGCAGAGCTGAACTGGGCCAATTTCCCCTGTTAGTTCTGATCCAAAACAGAGCAATAAAGTTCTACCAACCCCTCAGAGCCAGCGAGCCCAGCTCCTACCACTACAAAGCCCTACGATGCCAAGAGGAGAGCAAAGAAGGGAGTCCCCTCAGCCAGCTGGTCCACAGGCTGAGCTCCAACAGCACCGGGCACCAAGACCGCCCTCACACCATCCAGCCCCACCAAATTATAGCAAGAAAAAGACAATTACATCAACTATTGGACATCCGCAACCAAAACCCAAAGCAAACTCCAATGCTGTTTGGCCCTAAACAGACAATACTCCATGGCAGATTATCTGAGCTCTGTAACTGACCCGAGACTGAGGAAAACGTTGACTATGTACAGACTCAGCAACCACAGCCGGGCCTTAGAGAGCGGCAGACACAGACAGACCCGGCTGTCCAGAGAGGACCGGCTGTGTCGGTTCTGTCCACACAGGCAGACCCGGCTGTCCAGAGAGGACCGGCTGTGTCGGTTCTGTCCGCGCAGACAGACCCGGCTGTCCAGAGAGGACCGGCTGTGTCGGTTCTGTCCACGCAGACAGACCCGGCTGTCCAGAGAGGACCGTCTGTGTCGGTTCTGTCCGCGCAGACAGACCCGGCTGTCCAGAGAGGACCGGCTGTGTCGGTTCTGTCCGCGCAGACAGACCCGGCTGTCCAGAGAGGACCGGCTGTGTCGGTTCTGTCCACGCAGACAGACCCGGCTGTCCAGAGAGGACCGGCTGTGTCGGTTCTGTCCGCGCAGGCAGACCCGGCTGTCCAGAGAGGACCGTCTGTGTCGGTTCTGTCCGCGCAGACAGACCCGGCTGTCCAGAGAGGACCGTCTGTGTCGGTTCTGTCCGCGCAGGCAGACCCGGCTGTCCAGAGAGGACCGTCTGTGTCGGTTCTGTCCGCGCAGGCAGACCCGGCTGTCCAGAGAGGACCGTCTGTGTCGGTTCTGTCCGCGCAGGCAGACCCGGCTGTCCAGAGAGGACCGTCTGTGTCGGTTCTGTCCGCGCAGGCAGACCCGGCTGTCCAGAGAGGACCGTCTGTGTCGGTTCTGTCCGCGCAGACAGACCCGGCTGTCCAGAGAGGACCGTCTGTGTCGGTTCTGTCCGCGCAGGCAGACCCGGCTGTGCAGAGAGGACCGGCTGTGTCGGTTCTGTCCGCGCAGGCAGACCCGGCTGTCCAGAGAGGACCGGCTGTGTCGGTTCTGTCCGCGCAGACAGACCCGGCTGTCCAGAGAGGACCGGCTGTGTCGGTTCTGTCCGCGCAGACAGACCCGGCTGTCCAGAGAGGACCGGCTGTGTCGGTTCTGTCCGCGCAGGCAGACCCGGCTGTCCAGAGAGGACCGTCTGTGTCGGTTCTGTCCGCGCAGGCAGACCCGGCTGTCCAGAGAGGACCGTCTGTGTCGGTTCTGTCCGCGCAGGCAGACCCGGCTGTCCAGAGAGGACCGTCTGTGTCGGTTCTGTCCGCGCAGACAGACCCGGCTGTCCAGAGAGGACCGTCTGTGTCGGTTCTGTCCGCGCAGGCAGACCCGGCTGTCCAGAGAGGACCGTCTGTGTCGGTTCTGTCCGCGCAGACAGACCCGGCTGTCCAGAGAGGACCGTCTGTGTCGGTTCTGTCCGCGCAGACAGACCCGGCTGTCCAGAGAGGACCGTCTGTGTCGGTTCTGTCCGCGCAGACAGACCCGGCTGTCCAGAGAGGACCGTCTGTGTCGGTTCTGTCCGCGCAGACAGACCCGGCTGTCCAGAGAGGACCGTCTGTGTCGGTTCTGTCCGCGCAGACAGACCCGGCTGTCCAGAGAGGACCGTCTGTGTCGGTTCTGTCCGCACAGGCAGGTGGAGACAGAGCAGCACTTCCTGCTGCACTGTGACACATACACAGACATCAGAACCCAGGTATACATTAAAATCACAGGTACAACCCCAGACTTCCCCAAACTATCAGACCAAGAAAAACTACAACATTTACTGGGAGAAAAAACTGGCACTGCTGTAGATGCAGCGAGATCTGTGAATGCTGCCACAGGAGAAGAGACGAGCTGCACAACAACACCTGACATGATTTCCTCCACATGAACCAGCTGATCCTGACTGGGTTCTCACCTGCACACTGATATTCTGTTTACTATTGTTGTTATTATTGCTATTATTGTTATTATTATTGTTAACATTATTATTGTTAACATTTTTTCTGTAATCCTGTACGTTTTGGCAATATTGTGAACCACAGTCATGCCAATAAAGCTTGTTGAAATTGAATTGAGAGAGAGAGAGCTGATGGCTTTTTAATTAATTCACACATTTTATTTCTCTGGTTCAGTTTATATTTATATTTATAATTAATACTCACATTTCTGTCTTGAGAACATTAAAGGTTGAGTCTGCAAATTTTCCACAATAAAATTAAACACTGAAGAAATTAAAACGTTGAATTTAATGACATGTATTTTGTCAGCAGGTGTATTAGAATTGTCCAAAGTAAAGATAATGTCGTCTGATGTAATGAAGCATCATCATCATCATCATCATCATCATCATCATCATCACACAGTGACACACAGCACACCTGTCTGTGTGCTACAGGTAACCAGAGCTGCAGCACCGTATATGTATATGTGGACTTTCATTAC
The DNA here is from genome assembly GCF_900880675.1 of Sparus aurata. NCBI lineage: Eukaryota > Metazoa > Chordata > Actinopteri > Spariformes > Sparidae > Sparus > Sparus aurata. Next base: position 36,888,902 of record NC_044191.1, on the reverse strand, counting down.
ATTTATTTTGGTCCACAAAATTGTCTGACGTTCGTCAGTAGTTAGAAGATTACGTCATCTAACGAACTTTATTATAACAACACAACAACTTTGAGTTGAGCCAACTTAAAAAACAACTTCTGATCAAGAAGATATGTTTAGGTTGATCGAAATTAATTCATCTTTTTTATTCCACACATTCTTCTTCCTTTTCAAAACCTGGAGCCTACATTACCCACAATGCAACTCAGCTACTGTGTAGCTAGTGCAATACAATTCCCTCATTAGTGGGAAAGATCTTCTCTGCATCACAGTTTTCATGATATGATTATTATATTAACTGACTGTAAATAAATGTTTTCACTTGTTGTGGTTGCAAAGAATCTGGTACGTCATCAGCTGACGTCCGGCGCCAGGAGACGGCAGCAGCTACATGTGAAGTTTCACAATAAAAGTCCTGTTGTGAAATGAAGGGATCATGTTCACTCAAACACTAGAGGGCTTTTAATTTGAAGCGGACACAGAAGTGTTGAATTATGGGAGCAGGTCAAAACACCTGAAGGTTTTGTGTTAAAATATGACATCATATTGATCACCAGCCAGTGACAGCAGGCTGGTGATCACCTGATGACATCACACAGGTCTACACTCTGACACCGATCACCTGCTGGACCTTCAGCTTCAGAAGTTCAGAACTGTCCTCCAGAACGTGAGATGACCAAAGATTACATGACAACAAACGAGCTTCAGGAGAAATAACTCACTTTCTTTATTTTCCTAAATCGTGTTTTTATAACTGACACAGAAAATAAAACCCCTTTAATCTTCACACGTTTGTTGTTTATGTGCAAAGACTTTATTTTGTTCATGTTCGCAGTGACGATCTGTTTCTGAACACAACTCCTGATGACATCACTGTGACATCACCAGGGCTTTTTTCTCAGGGTTGGATGACGCCTGTGTGTGTGTGTGTGTGTGTGTGTGTGTGTGTGTGTGTGTATAGAGACACTGTCCGCTGTTTCCATGGCAACTGATGCTTGCTCACACACACACACACACACACACACACACACACACACACCTGTGATAGTTATTTCATTTGACATTAAACACCTCGTGAGCAGAACAAAGAGTTCAACAAGAAACCAGAAAAAGAAGAAGAAGAACAGAAGGAAGAAAGACGAGGAGACAATAAAAAAAAAACTGAAAACGCCAAAAATGAGAAAGAAACAAAGAAACAGACACCAAGGAGGAAAATTCAATAACCTGAAATATACATTTAATTTACAGATAGTTACGGACTTTAAAGGAGCAGTCTGTAGATTAAAGGTGCAGTCTGTAGATTAAAGGTTCAGTCTGTAGATTAAAGGTTCAGTCTGTAGTTTAAAGGAGCAGTCTGTAGATTAAAGGTTCAGTCTGTAGATTAAAGGAGCAGTCTGTAGATTAAAGGAGCAGTCTGTAGATTAAAGGTTCAGTCTGTAGATTAAAGGTTCAGTCTGTAGTTTAAAGGTTCAGTCTGTAGTTTAAAGGAGCAGTCTGTAGATTAAAGGTTCAGTCTGTAGATTAAAGGTTCAGTCTGTAGTTTAAAGGAGCAGTCTGTAGATTAAAGGTTCAGTCTGTAGATTAAAGGTTCAGTCTGTAGTTTAAAGGAGCAGTCTGTAGTTTAAAGGTGCAGTCTGTAGATTAAAGGAGCAGTCTGGAGTTTTGGTGAAGAAATGTTAATTAGCAGACAAAGATCTTCATTGGCTGATTTTAAACAAACTAAATAATCAAACTGACCTCAACAGCCTCGACCTATGTGGCGGACCCTGCCACCTTTCTAGCTTCATACACTGTTCTGGGATCTTTCTGTCCTCTGAGAACAGCTTGTTTATTCAGTGATGGAGACAGTTTGTATTATTACCTCATTGATATTGTTAATATCAAAACTCTGAATTTCTTCATGTGTTTCTGCTTGTTTTGGTTTCTTTTTGCTGTATTTTAGGACGCAGACATCAGATGAAAAACAGAATTCTGCCATTTTAACTGAGTGTAAAGAGTAAAAATCACACAGAATCACAAGAGTTTCAGTACATACAGGATACTTTATTGAATGAAGCAAATAATGAAGAGAATTTTAATCCCCTTTTATGAAAATAAATAAATCATTTTCTTTGTCTCACAGAAGCCCAAAACACCACCTGCAGCCGATTTCATCTTCTGTTGTCGTTTGTTTGCAGACATTTTGTTTTCCTGCTGACAGAGTTCATTCAGCTGCTCGCCGGACACCAAGAAATAATGAGAACACGAGACGCTCCGATCCATTTTGGCACGGGATAAATGCTCGACAGAGAGAGGAGACAGAAGCTGAGGGGATCATCAGCAGTGCATCTGGTTCATGACGGGACGTCTGCAGACCCCTTTCATCCTAAAACATCCCTTCAAAATAAACAACAATAAAATCTCAATGTGCGAGTAAAGCGTTGCCATGGTGACTAATTACAGGCTTTCCTTAACGAGATAACACACCTGCTGAAAGGCAAAAAAAAAACAACCAAAACCTCCACCTGCTGTAGTGATTCCAAGCCATAAATAATATCACTCTCCCTACTAGCGGGGTTCCCATTCGTTTTCAATGGGGAGTGCTAACGATGCTAATTATGCTAACGAGCCGTTTATTAAAAAGTAAAGATAAAATGTTTCCTGCAACATTTGAGGTGAAGAAGAGCTGATGATGGAGTGTGATGACCAGGTGTGTGTGGGGGAGCGATGATGATGACGAAGATGAAGCTGGAGTGTGTGTGTGTGTGTGTGTGTGTGTGTGGACGGAGGAAGAGGTGTGTGTGTTTCTGAGCCTCATAATCAGCTGAAGGCTTCACTCCACCAGACGCTTCGATACAACGTTACCTTCAACAAGTCAGATCTGACCTCTGATTGGTTACTGAGTGAAACGTGTCTGCAGCGCTGCAGAGAAAATCCTTTTACCAGATTGAACCAGACTTCATTCAAAAAGTTGTCAATTTTAGGGTTTATTCAAGTTTCCTGTCTCACTCAACTTCTGCAACCAAAAACTATTTTTGAATGATTTAATAAAACAGTGTGTGGTGGAGTCGAGCCTGATGCTGCTGCTGAACTACTGCTGTCACAGAACTGATGCTGCAGACTGAGTTTTCTTAAGAAAGATGACGTCTGTACAGCTGATGAAGAAAAGTAGCACACAGTGCGCTAACACGTTAGCATGCACATAATGTTCAGTATTTACTACATACCGATACCATAAAGTACACACTGTACACACACTACTTCTAAAACTCTGTTTTTCAATAAATGAGAACCTCATTAAACTTCACTACAGGGCCAAAAGTATGTGGACAGCCGGAACCACACGCGGCTCCTCGTGATGATGTCACGACTCACAAGCTTCCTCCACTTAATGTAAACAACAGCTCAGAGTCACTGCAGCAGCAAAATGAACCGCTTGATCGTCGAACCGTGTGTTCAATAACTGTTTAATAGTCAAATAATTAACCTGTTCAGTGGGAAAATGTTCAGCAGAATTACAATTAAATCAAACTGTCGACATTTAAAGTGCGACGGCCGTCCTGACAGTATTGCAGTATTTAGTAAACTGCTTTGTAAGATAAAGAAATGATAAAAGATGTCGACATTTCAGAATTTAGAAAGATATTTTGAACATTCATTTCTGTTGAATAAAAACAGAACTGTAAACTTTGTGACAGTCTGTGTGGAGTTCTGTTGGTGTTCTGTGCAGAAGCAGGACTTAGTATTGTATGAGTATTTATTTGTGTACTTTTCCCTCAACAGTACAGACTAGAGTAAGCAGTCAGTGTGTGTGTGTGTGTGTGTGTGTGTGTGTGTGTGTGTGATGCAGTCTGAGTGTGACAACTGAATTGAGGAGCATTGGGGGTCAAAGGTCAGACAGGTGAGGGTTTATTCCAGGTGCTGCAGGTCTACTGCTGATCTTTAAATGCGTCCACATCGAAGGCGAGGTCAAGGAAACGCCGCAGCTCCACCACGTGAGTGTTCTTGTTTCCTGTTGCCGGAGCTGCTGCCGGGCCTCTGCCAGCGTACCTGAGACACACACACACACACACACACACACACACACACACACAGGTCAAAGGTCAAATTACTCAGAACAGTCAGTGATGATTACAGTGACACATGATGATGAGGATGATGATGATGATGATGAAGATGATGATTACCAAACTGGCTTTGCTCTCTGGGTGGTGGTTCTGATGCGAGGCTTCACGTAGTCGTAGTAACCCTGGTTCTTGTGCTCCTCCTGACACCAAACCAGGTCGGCATTGTAGAAACGTTCTGACTCAGCCTTCACCTGGTCGAACGGGAACGGAGACAACTGGCAAGAGAGAGAAAGTTGAGTCCATCACTGAGACACACAGACAACACGTTTCTACTCAAAGACAGAAAGAAGTTCATGTAGAACTTCTGCTGAATGAACAAGAAGGTCCAAATAATGCAGAATGAGTCAGAGACAGAGTTTCACAGAGTTTATAAAGTGTCTCCAACTCAACAACTCACTAAACTGACACATTTGTTAAGGGAGTCTGGTGATGTTGCGTTACTGGTTCAATGTTGATCATGTGACACAGACGACGTGCGTGTGTGTGTGTGTGTGTGTACCTGCTCGATGCGGGCGATGGCCACGCTGCCCTCCATCCCTCTGTTCTTCCTCTCTTTGGTGAGCTCATAATAAACCTTCCCGGTGCAGAAGATGATTCTCTTCACCTCCTCGGGACGCTCCAACGCTGCTGCGCCTCCTTCTGGGATCAACCTCTGGAAGTGAGTTCCTACAGACGAGAGAAGAAGAAGAAGAGTGAGTCACTTCTCTACTGATTACGACTACTGATGATGATGATGAAGAAGACGAGGATGAAGATGACAGTACCAGGCAGCATCTCGTCAAAGCTGGATCTGGCCTCTGGGTGACGCAGCAGAGATTTGGGAGTGAAGATGATCAGCTGGAGGGACAAACAGGAAGTGTAACACGTAAGAAAATAAAAGTCATCAAACAACAATACAGAAGTCCATTTACAAAAGGACAGAATCTTCATCAAGAGCTCCAGCTATGTTCTGATTTTCACAGCAACTTATAATGAAACGTTAGTCACATTTTGCACAGCAGTGTGTGTGTGTGTGTTGTGCATGTGTGTGTGTGTGTGTGTGTCTCACAGGCTTCCTGAATGGGAGGAGAATCTGTCGTCGGAGAACATGGAAGTAGTTTGCGGGAGAAGAACAGTTCACCACGATCCAGTTACAGTCGTAGAGCTGACGCACCGCAAAGTCCTCCGTGATGTTCTGAGAGAGACAGAATCAAACTTTGGGACTTGAGAGAATCACAACCAGAACATTCTTCCAACAGCGCAGAAATCTGAACCTTGACTGGATCAAATTGAAAAATCGTGTCGGACACTATGAAAATAATTTCCGACTCACAAATAAAACAAACAGAAAAAAAGAAAAAATTCAGATATTCTAATTTGTGGAAAACAGAAATCAAATGAATTTAAATGTCTGATTATAATTCAGTGGATGGAAATCCAGAAGTTTCTGTGTCACAAAGCAAAAGATATTTAAACTGAAGAGACTTTTTTCTTTATTTCACTTTATTACTGACTCTGTGTTTGTGCCTTTTTATATGTGACTTCATGCTTTGGCAGTGTTTGATCCACATGTCATGGCAGTAAAGCCACTAACAGAGCGCATGATGACGTCTGTCTGTAGCTAACTGACGTTAGCATCTCTCCAGTTCCTCTGAGATTATAGAACTGATCAAGTTTCTGATCCATGCAGGTTCTGCTGATCCAGATAACCTCCACAGATGAACCACTCTGATGTGTGAAGCTCAATTAACTGTGTAGCAGTAAGAAGCTAATGTTAGGCTACAGACAGACGACATCACGGTCACATGACTTGAACGTTACCTGGGGACGCACCGATCCACATGTTTTCACTTCCGATCCCGACACCTGAATTTGGATATCTGCCAATACTGATACTATTCTGATACCAGAGCTCTGTTTGCTTTAATATTACTGTTAGTTTTATATGAGGCTGAAATAAACATTGACATTGTGCAGACATCTGAAGTCCAAACATCTGCAGTAAAGCTCACGGCTGGAGCTCCTTTTAACTTCTCAGCTAACTTGGTTGACGCTCGGTTGTAGAGTTCAGGCTGCGCAGTCTCTGATAAGTATTTCCTGGATGGTAAACTATACCGGGGCTGCAAATGTTCAATTAGGCTGCCAAATCCTGCGTTTCCACCACTGATAATGGTTGAATATCAGGTACGATGAAGTGGAGCAACTTCTTGGTAATCCCTTTAGCTTTCACGTTGTCTGCTGGGAGTTTAACGTGCTTTCAGAACGACTCCAGAAGTGATTCCTGTCGTCTTTCTGCCCCTTGGATAAAAAATCCTTGAGCTCTTTCACGTGGTGCTTTTTTAAAATGTTTAATTGTGTCAGTGGTGTTGTACGTCGCGAGAGAGCTCCTGCCTCTCTGAAGAACGGCTGTGCTCAGTGCTAGCCTGCTCGCTGGCTGCTAACTGTGGAATGGATTTCCTGAATGGGGGCGTGTCTCATAACTCTGTGACTCATTGGGCCACGCCTCCGTTCAGGAAATCCATTCCATTATTACTTTGGTATCGTACCCGATATCGTACGTCACCACCACTAAGAGTCTTACTGCACAATTACTATCCAGGTTTTCTATAAACTGATCAATGTACGAGTTGTAAAGTCAGAGTTAGAACAGTGTGTAACTAAAGTGGCCTGTGAAGACGGACTAGTGAGTAGATGAGTCTCCGTGTTCGCTGTGAGGACGTTTAATGTCCCCGACAACCTCTGTAGTCTCATTCAGACACTCGTTAGCAACCGCTAACTGTTTCTAACACATGAAGAGCTTCAGAGTTAAACTGTGGGACATTAATGATGATTTATGTTGGAGAACAAAACGTGTGAGTATGTTCAGCCTGTGGTGACACACAGCTTATTACACACATTCAACACTCACAGACAGGAAGTGCTAACATGCTAACATGCTAACTGATTCCTGGTTTCAGGACTACAGACTACAGCTCTGTATGTGACTGAATCACACTGACCAGAGGAGAGAGGCACAAAGGTCCTCCATGGTAAAACTACACCTTAATGCACAGGAACTAGTGTGTGTGTGTGTGTGTGTGCGTGTGTGTGTGTGTGTTACCGGCATGACGTCGGGGTCGTCGTTGCACATCTGGAGGAATCTCTCTGGACGAGCTGAAGAATGTTCTGGACCCTGCAGACACAGTTCTGTTAATCATGTCCACCAGGTGGAGCTGTTTCTCCTCTGAGTGAGTGACGGTGAGTTCTGATCACATCAACATTTATCTCCAGCGTATACTTGTTGTTCTTTTGTGATTACTGTTGTGTATTCTTGTAGAATGGAAAGTTTTCTACAATGTGAATTTTGGTTCAACCTTTATAACGTTGCTTTGTAAAGTGCTTTACATTTAAACTTTATTATGTCTGTTGAATAAAGCTGCAGGTATGTTTGTCCTCACCATGCCCTCCATGCCGTGCGGCAGCAGCAGCACGATGCCGTTCTGTCGGACCCACTTGGCCTGACCGGGACAGATGAACTGGTCGATGATGCACTGAGCCGTATTGTGGAAGTCTCCAAACTGAGCCTCCCACAGGATCAGAGCGTTGGGACTCGCCATCGCAAAACCCAACTCAAAGCCTGCAGAACCACAGAGAGACAGACAGACAGACAGGAGGGAGACAGACAGACAGAGGGAAGAGAGAGGGAGAGACAGACAGGAGGGAGAGACAGACAGACAGAGGGAGAGACAGACAGGAGGGGAGAGACAGACAGGAGGGAGAGACAGACAGGAGGGAGAGACAGACAGGAGGGAGAGACAGACAGGAGGGAGAGACAGACAGGAGGGAGAGACAGACAGCAGGGAGAGACAGACAGGAGGGAGAGACAGACAGACAGAGGGAGAGACAGACAGGAGGGAGAGACAGACAGGAGGAGAGACAGACAGACAGAGGGAGAGACAGACAGGAGGGAGAGAGACAGGACAGGAGGGAGAGACAGACAGGAGGGAGAGACAGACAGACAGAGGGGAGACAGACAGGAGGGAGAGACAGACAGGAGGGAGAGACAGACAGGAGGGAGAGACAGACAGACAGAGGGAGAGACAGACAGCAGGGAGAGACAGACAGGAGGGAGAGACAGACAGGAGGGAGAGACAGACAGCAGGGAGAGACAGACAGGAGGGAGAGACAGACAGGAGGGAGAGACAGACAGCAGGGAGAGACAGACAGCAGGGAGAGACAGACAGAGGGAGAGACAGACAGCAGGGAGAGACAGAGAGAGAGACAGAGAGAGAGAGAGAGACAGACAGCAGGGAGAGACAGACAGCAGGGAGAGACAGACAGAGGGAGAGACAGAGGGAGAGACAGACAGAGGGAGAGACAGACAGCAGGGAGAGACAGACAGGAGGGAGAGACAGACAGCAGGGAGAGACAGACAGGAGGGAGAGACAGACAGAGGGAGAGACAGAGGGAGAGACAGACAGGAGGGAGAGACAGACAGGAGGGAGAGACAGACAGGAGGGAGAGAGAGGGAGAGACAGACAGAGAGACAGACAGAGAGACAGACAGCAGGGAGAGACAGACAGGAGGGAGAGACAGGCAGAGGGAGAGACAGAGGGAGAGACAGACAGGAGGGAGAGACAGACAGGAGGGAGAGACAGACAGGAGGGAGAGAGAGGGAGAGACAGACAGAGAGACAGACAGAGAGACAGACAGCAGGGAGAGACAGACAGGAGGGAGAGAGAGGGAGAGACAGACAGAGAGAGAGACAGGCAGAGGGAGAGACAGACAGGAGGGAGAGACAGACAGAGAGGGAGAGAGAGGGAGAGACAGACAGGAGGGAGAGACAGACAGGAGGGAGAGACAGAGAGACAGATGGAGGGAGAGACAGATGGAGGGAGAGACAGAGAGAGAGAGACAGGCAGAGGGAGAGAGACAGACAGAAGGTCAGACGTTCAGTTTAAAGAATCAAATGTAAATGAAGTTTCAGACGACCAGCTGCATTGTGGGGACTGACCGAGGACTCCGTACTCAGACAGCGAGCTGTTGCAGACGGTGTACGGCGCCTGGTCAGGAGACACGTGGTTCATGGGAATACAGATCCTCTTATCCACGTTCTGGTCATGGAGGACGTGATGACGGTGGCTGAAAGAACATAAACAGCATCAGTCACCTGAAGCTCCAAAGAACCAAAGTGCTTCTAGGTTTTCCACTAAAACTCACTTAGAATTCACCAAAGTTCATGTCCTGATTTGGTAAAACTGATAATCCTACAGCTGTACTTCTTTTCAAAGAACTGTGAACTTGATGTACATTCAGAAATACGATACTCTGAATATCTGCATATTAACCTCTCTCCTTGTTCTGACTCTTTCCTTCCTGTTTACCTGAAGGTTCCTCGCTCCACGTCCTGTCCCGACAGTCGGATGTGGGTTCCCTCCTGCAGCAGCGATCCAAAGGCCATGTACTCTCCCAGAGCCCAGTCCACCGTCCGGTTCTTGATCATCTCACCGCGGCCCTTCAGGATACGACTCAGACCTGAAACAACGAAAACGTTAGATCATGTATTGATTAACTGGAAACGAGACTCCTGTCCTCCGTCTACATTTGGAGGTTTTGTGTAAGCTGGTGTGTGATGGAAGTGACTGTAAACAATCATGTTTCTGTAACTGTTCAACATTTTATCTACGTGGAAAATGAAGGAAAAATGTGAAAAATGGACTTTATCCAAGACTCAACGTGGGGCAGAAAACAGCTGGAGATCAACACACCAACAGTCTGATGGAAGAATGTGAATTTATTTCAACAAACGTTTGTGTTTCTGTCTTCATCTCATAAGGAAAGTAACTATTGTGAAGCGTCAGACCTCCGTGGATGGTGAAGTCCTCCACGGGGACGGAGGAGGCAACCTGTCCGATTTGGTTCAGGTTCTCTTCAGTCAGACCGGTCGAGGGGCAGCTCATGGACTTTGGCTGTCCGTCCAGAGTGAAAAAACCTGAAGACAACAACATCAACAACAAGTCAACGACCTGACAGACCCGACGGATCCCGACCCAGGTTTCCTGAAGGACTGAAGCTCAAAGTCCAGTTTAATGTGTGATCAATGTCACATTACACATTTGTTTTGTTACTTAAAACAAAGAAGGAGATTTCAGATTTCATCTCGGTACATGTGACTGGACCTTTTCAGTTCCCTGCAGTGAACCTGCCATTGCTCACCGGGCCAGGGCGAGTCCAGCCAGTGCTTGATGTGGAGGATCTTCTCGTCTTTAGAGCGAGCGTACGCCTCCTCACAGATTTTATCATATTTAGCAATTTCCTCCTGCAAACAAGACAAAGAACATTTAAAGTCACAGAACCAGACTAGACGAACAAAGGTTTCACAAATTAACACATTTTTCCAGCCGAATGTGTTTTTAAATCCCTGTCGCTCTTCAGTTTCTCAAACTCTGATCAAACGCACACGATGCTCATGTCCAACAGTAACAGTCGGCGTTCTGTTCTGTCATCTTGCTGCTCTTTGTCGTTCTACACAAACCTGAGGAGGTGAGCTGCAGATCAGCACCTGAAGGAGACGAGCACATTCAGGTGAGCTGCTGTGTTCTCACCTCGTACTCCTGCCTGCTGACGGCTCCCTCTGCGATCAGCTTCTCTGCATATTTCTGCAGAACGGGCTTCTGCTTCTTGATCTGTTTGTACATCAGCGGCTGAGTGAACATCGGCTCGTCCATCTCGTTGTGACCCATCCGACGGTAACACACCTGCGCGCGCACACACACACACACACACACACACACACACAGCATGTAAACACACATTTCACTGTGACAGACAACACGCTCAGCGGTTGTACCGACAGATGTTTGTACTGTGACTCTGAACACTGACCAGGTCGACCACCACGTCTTTGTGGAACGTGGCTCTCCACTCTGCGGCCACCTTGCACACGTAGATGACGGCCTCGGGGTCGTCGGCGTTGACGTGGAAGATGGGAGCGTTGACGACTCGAGCCACGTCTGTCGGATACGGAGACGATCGAGCCACGCGAGGGTCTGTGGTGAAACCGATCTGGAGACACGATGAGGTCACAGCTCAGTCATCCACCCGCCTGTTTATCAGCCTGTTGTTTGTCTGTTTGTCTGTTTGTTACCTGGTTGTTGACGACGACGTGCACGGTGCCGTGCGTGGTGTATGACGGCAGGTCGGACAGATGGAAGGTTTCATAGACGATACCCTGACCTGCAAACGCTGCGTCTCCATGGAGAAGGACGGACATCACCTGGACGGACGGACAGACAACAGAGCTGTTATGTTGTGAGCGAGTACTCGTCCTTTTTATAGTTTTTCTATAGTTCTCCAGTTCTTGTCATAGTTCAAGCTTTTCTATGGTTCTTCTTCTAGTTCTACACTTTCTAGTTCTTCTTGTTGTCCTTGTTCTTCTATTTCCCTTCTAGTTCTACTGCTGTTCTTCCAGATGTTCAGCCCACCCTCGTTCTTCTTCTAGTCTCTATATTTCTAGTTCTTCATCTCCTTATCCTAGTTTTACTTCACCTGGTTCTAGTTGTTGTCCCAGTCGTAGTTCTTCTTCTTAAATATCACTATGGCACATATTGATATAATTTAACTACACACTGCTGTAGATTGTGATAAAGCTGAAGAGATCCTGTCAGGTTCTGCAGGTTCTCTGATGTTTCCAGGCTGCTGATGTTCTGACGCGTCCTGTTTGTTGTGTAAATGTGAATCTGATGAGCAGCACAGTTGATACTTCAGATGGACTCTGGTTGTGTTTGTGGGTCTCACCCTGTTGCCGTCGTTGTCTCCGCAGTAGAACTGCTCAGCCTTGGTCTTTCCCTGCACCACGGGGTCCACGGCCTCCAGGTGAGACGGGTTGGCTACCAGAGAGAGCGTGATGTTCCTGTCCGTCACGCGGTTGATACGACGATGGTACATCCCCAGATGGTACTTCACGTCTCCGGAGCCCTGAGGAGGGAAAGCACAGCAGGTCGGCCGAGGCTGAAGAGACTCTTATCAGCTGGGATCAGCTCACAGACACTAACAGGACGTTACAGATTCTCTCAGTCTACAGACCTCAACCATCAGTGACGCACTGACCCGCACACATAAAGACATTTCATGTACGCTACATTGTCTTTCATATTATGATGAGCAGTGAGGCTTTCTAGGTTCCTTAATCTTAACTTCAGTGATCAGAGGGGCTGCTCAACATTCAGATGCATGGCAACAGAAATACTGCAGCACATTTAAGTGGCCAAACTAAAAGCTGTAAACTTGACAGGACAGAGGAAACAGACAGCTGTGATGCAGCTGTAACACCACAACATATTCCACGATATCGTTAGTCAAGTGTCACCTGTTTGTATTGTGATATTCAATCTGTGTAACTGTATCGCAGGCAAATTAAATATTTAAATTAAATACCTCATCAGCAGCTTCCAGTTTGGAGTCAAACTGACAGAAGATCTGTTCCAGTTCTTTACGGATCACGTTGGCCAAAACATTCAGACGACCCCTGAAAGAGAAGACAGTGTGAGCAAACACAGAGAGAGGGAAGAAGACAGGCATCATATAAAGGTGTGTGTGTGTGTTACCTGTGAGGCATGCCCATGATGACGTTCTCCACACCCCTCTCAGAGGATTTATCGATGATGGTCTTCAGAGCCGGGATCAGAGACTCGCAGCCCTCCAGACCAAAACGCTTCTCTGCAGACCACTTCTTCTGCAGGAACTCCTCGAACCTGCACACACACACACCACAGGTTCATACACACACACACACACACACACCACAGGTTCATACACACACACACACACACACACACACACACCACAGGTTCATACACACACACACACACACACACACACACACCACAGGTTCATACACACACACACACACACACACACACACACACACACACACACACACACACATACACACACACACACACACACACACCACAGGTTCATACACACACACACACACACACACACACACACACACACCACAGGTTCAGACACACACACACACACCACAGGTTCATACACACACACACACCACAGGTTCATACACACACACACACCACAGGTTCATACACACACACACACACACACCACAGGTTCATACACACACACACACACACACCACAGGTTCATACACACACACAACACAGGTTCATACACACACACACACACCACAGGTTCATACACACACACAACACAGGTTCATACACACACACACACCACAGGTTCATACACACACACACACACACCACAGGTTCATACACACACACACACACACACACACACACCACAGGTTCATACACACACACACACACACCACAGGTTCATACACACACACACACACACCACAGGTTCATACACACACACACACACACACACACACCACAGGTTCATACACACACACACACACACACACCAAAGGTTCATACACACACACACACACACACACACCACAGGTTCATACACACACACACACACCACAGGTTCATACACACACACACACACCACAGGTTCATACACACACACACACCACAGGTTCATACACACACACACACCACAGGTTCATACACACACACACACACACACACACACAACAGGTTCATACACACACACACACACACACACACACACACACCACAGGTTCATACACACACACACACACCACAGGTTCATACACACACACACACACCACAGGTTCATACACACACACACACCACAGGTTCATACACACACACACACCACAGGTTCATACACACACACACACACACACCACAGGTTCATACACACACACACACACACACACACCACAGGTTCATACACACACACACACACACACAACACAGGTTCATACACACACACACACACACACACACAACACAGGTTCATACACACACACACACACACACACACACCACAGGTTCATACACACACACACACACACACACACCACAGGTTCATACACACACACACACACACACACCACAGGTTCATACACACACACACACACACACAACACAGGTTCACACACACACACACACACACAGGTTCGTACACACACACACAGGTTCATACACACACACACAGGTTCATACACACACACACACACACACACACACCACAGGTTCATACACACCACAGGTTCATACACACACACACACACACACAACACAGGTTCATACACACACACACACACACACACACCACAGGTTCATACACACACACACACACACACACACACACACCACAGGTTCATACACACACACACACACACACCACAGGTTCATACACACACACACACACACACACACACACACACACACACACCCCACAGGTTCATACACACACACACACACAACACAGGTTCACACACACACACACACACCACAGGTTCACACACACACACACACACCACAGGTTCATACACACACACACACACACACCACAGGTTCATACACACACACACACACACACACACACACACACACACACCCCACAGGTTCATACACACACACACACACAACACAGGTTCACACACACACACACACACCACAGGTTCACACACACACACACACACCACAGGTTCAGACACACACACACACACACCCCACAGGTTCATACACACACACACACCCCACAGGTTCATACACACACACACACACAACACAGGTTCACACACACACACACACACCACAGGTTCACACACACACACACACACACCACAGGTTCATACACACACACACACACACACACACACACACCACAGGTTCTGGAGGTGTGTTTACCTGGTGGAGCGGACCATTCGGGCCAGCAGCGTCCTCTTCTCCTCCAGAGTGAACTGCATCACTCCAGGAGTCTCAAACTTCTGTCTGATCCACTGACACTGCTCCAGGTCGTTGATGAACATGAACTCCACCCCGATGTGCTGACAGTACGACATCTGACACACACACACACACACACAGTTATGTAGCCGACACTAACATGACGTGCTCTCAGTCACGGGGAAACTTGTGTAAATACATCCAGTTTCTGACCTCCAGTCGCCGTATGATCTCTTTGAGCGGCAGCGCGCTCTCTGAGCCTCCGATGAAGGTGGTGGTGGGCAGCCGGAACACCTTGTCCAGGTCCGACTCATCCAGGCCGTAGAAGCCTACACGTCCCATGATGCACCACAGGCCAGGAAGTAAGCGGAGGTGAGGCGGAGGGAAGGAGGGTTCAAGGAGAAAAAACAGGGAAGGAGGTGAGAAAAGGTTGAAGGACGGAGGGAGAGGACAGACGCACACAAACAGGCCGTGGACAAATGAAAACATGCAAATATGAGTTAGTGATGAATGAATGAATGTTATGGACACAACATGGAGGAGACGCAGGAGCAGACAACAGAAGAAGAGGAGGAGGACAGAGTGGAGACAGTTAGCCGTTCAGGTGAGGGGAAGTGCCAATACAACACAACAAACAAAAACACATCGTTAGTTTTATTAAATTGAGCCGCTCAACACGTCCAGTCATGATATCAACATCAATAAGATTATTGATCAGATATTGCTGCAGTATCAATACTGAAGTAGGGCCTAGTTTGGACAAAAAAAAAATGTGATATTTGATTTTGTGCTTTTGAGAAGTTTATATATTAAAGGTATATATTTTGTTTATTGATGTGATCTAAACATTTCTTATTTATTTAACCAGGAAAAGACTCACTGAGACACAAGAGAGTCCTACATGTTGTGATATGATCCTCAGCTGTTTCATTAAACACTGAGAGGACGCTGATGAAGCTTCTCCGTCCTGCAGCTCAGACGAGCTGAGAGCTGGCTGAAGGCAGCCGGACGTGTTTCAGTTTGTTGAAGACGTTTCATTCAAGAGGCTTCAGCTCTGACTGACTGGAGGGGACGCAGGTGACGCAGGTGTTTAAGGATTAAACGTCTTCACCAAACTGAAACATGTCCGGCTGCCTCTCTGTCCCGTCATGTTCGCTCTCCTCCACGTCATCTCACTATGTTTTGTTTATCACGACCAGACAGCTCAACGATTCATCGAGAAGAGAAATCAACGAGCGGCTGAGTGTTCATGACTGCAGCGTCCAACATGAGTGACATGCTGAGGTCGTTATGGACGTTAAATCTGTTATTTTCTAACTTCACACTGATGATGGGACAGTTAGGGAGGATGTGTTATGGAGGAGAGAGGACAGATAGAGAGAGGAAGTAGAAGGATGTCTTTATGTCACAAATGTGTCGCCTCTAAATTCAAACAGAAATCAGCATATAAAGTCCTGAAGTTGAGCCACACGACGACCAACAACATGCCCTGTTACACTCAGCGGGCAGAAACACTCAACCGGCCAATCAGAGGGCCGAACAGGGCAGACTGACAGCTGATTCAGCCAATCACAAAGCCGACACAGGTTGTAAAACTGCTCTGATGAGGACGAAACACAGCAGTCACAAACCAATCACACAACTGACAGCCAAGCTGGCCAATCAAGAAGCAGACAGCTTTCATTTCCTCACTTCCTCCTCCTCTCCTCCTCCTTTCCTCCTCTCCTCTCCTCTCCTCCGAGGGGAAGGAAGTGAGGAAATAAAACAGTACGACTCTTCTTCTCTGCTACAAATACGTCGCAGCCTTTTCACAGACAGACACGAACAACAGCCGACAGGTTTCTGATGTTACCGCTCCGTCTGCAGCCGACACTAATCTGTGACTGGCAGTCGGACTCTGAAACACACAGTCACAACACGTCATTGTTCCTCAGAGTCTCAGCTGAGGACTCAGTGAGGACACGATTCACCATCAGCATCAAACTAAAACTAAACGGCTGTTCTTGGATCAGTCGTGTTAGTGCTGCAGAGATCTTCTGTCCTCTCCTTGTTTTAAAGCTCAAAGCTAAAACTGTAGAAAAGCTGAAAACAGAGAAGAACTGAGGAGAAAGAAACCAAGAAACCAAAGAAAGAAAGCAGCTCTGCTTTAAAGGAGCAGTTCAGCCAAAGAGTTCTAACTCTGTCACTGTCAATCGACTGAAGCAGCTGAGACTTGATTTAAAACAGAGAAACAACCAGAGAAACATGAGAAGTCTCCATCAGCTCGTCTTACACAGTGCAGGGAGTTCTTTACACGCTCCAGCTCGTGGACAGACTTCAGACGTGATGTGTTCTCTCCTGATCACAGCAGACGAGCTGATGGAGACTTCTCATGTTTCTCTGGTTGTTTCTCTGTTTTAAATCAAGTCTCAGCTGCTTCAGTTGTTCAGCAGAATGCTGCAGCTCTGTTTAACTGTGAAGCTCCAGAACTGTTCTGTGTTCTGTAGACTACGACACTTCACCTGACTTTATATGACTGAGGTATTTGAGTGAACTGTTCCTTTAAACTATAGGAGATTAAAGCCTCACACCAACAGAAACATCACAGAAGCTGCTAAATAACACAGACTGAACATTCTCTAAAGGTGAGAAACGATTTTAAGTTTTTATTTGTTTAATTATATTACGGAAAACTTTCATTTTGTTTACAACAAAGGTTCCTGTGTTTGTTTCTAACGATCACCTGTTGGAGGTTCACGACTGTGAGACACCGACAGGAAGAGGTCAAACTTACAGCACGACGTAAGGAAATCATTTCCAAACACGTGGCCACAACTGACTACAATGTGCATGAAAGTCACTGAAGAGCTGCGCAGACTGTTCAGGAACATTTACACTCAGCTTGAGTGTCGGAGCGTCTGTCTGTCCTCTGACACGGAGCAGCACGACTGGACATCAGCGGGCGGTGCAGAGACTCGACCCCACAAATGTTTGAACGATGTTGATAAAATGGGTGAAGAGAGTTCTTTGTCCACACGTGGTGACGCGTTTAATGACCTCATCTAGCAGCTGCATCCACGTCTGACCATCACACACTCGACTCGCTGCTGCCTTCAGACGTACGTGAAGGAGACATGAAGGTGTGTGCAGTGACAGTCACGTCAATAACGGATGGATGCATTTGTTTCATACGTACACGGAGCATAAATGAGCCTTAATATCCAAACTTATCATATTAAAGAAGTTGTCCTTCATTATTTTTGTCATCCTGGCCTCAGCGACACCTGTCAGTCAATCATCATCAGTTCTTCTTGATTTCATAACGAAGCATTTATTCATTTATTCTCTTTCACTGCGATATAAAGTGTTTGCTCTCATCAGATGAGAAAAGTAAAAAAAGTTTAAAACCCTGACTGAGGATCAGGAGGCATCACCTGATGTCAGTAGACACATTATTAGCTCTGCTCCTTCTGTCCTGCAGCTACAGTATTACAAACAAAAGGAACTTTTATTTTCATGCATTAATAGTAATCGAACACGTCTGGGTTCTTCAGATAACGAAACTGTTTCACCTGGACTGAGCAACACTTTAGTCATCTTGCGGCCACAGTTAGAATGATCTCCTGCCGTCACTGTGTGATGTGAGGGACTCGTCGTCTATCAGAGGCTCCACACTGTTCACTGGACACAGCAGGGCGCTAGCAGAAGCTAACAAGGCTAACTAAACCTACCAGAACACACAGGAGACACTCAGAGGTCAGAGGGACGGAGATTCCTACATCTATAACAAATATGGCTGGTTAATCGTGTCTCTCTGAACGTCCTCAGCACTTAAAGGGATATTTCACTGGTTCAGTGTCTGACATCAGCAGATAAAGTCACAATCTTTCCACAGGAGCAGAGAACAGACAGACGGACAGGACGAGCTGCACCACCGACAGAAAACAGCAAAGACGAAGCAGCTGCTGACGTAAAAGTCTGTTTCTGTTTCACCACAGTGAGAACAAACAGGTTCTGAACTCATCGACTGTCTTTGTATTCTGATGATGACTGAACACATTTCCCCTTTTTACAGCTGACCCAATGTTGACTGTGTTTACACGAGTATTCCAGGTTCTGTTTGGGAAACCCGGTCGTCCTGTCCACATCTGAGTCCTTATCATCACGTTCATGTTTGCAGTTCAGCGGTGGTGACTATGTTCCCCAGAATATTCATGACCTCCTGTAGAAATACTTTTGATAAAAACAGACACTAAACCAAATGAAATATCCGTTTTAAATCCCGCCCTCTAGTGCAGTGACGTCTGCAGGAAGTCCAGGATCTGAGTGCAGGACCGCGACACGTCCTGGACTTCCAGAAGATGTTACGTGCTCACTACTGCAGGTTACATACTTTACTAAAGACGAACTACTGGCCTCACAGCACTGCGCAGTGACACACCAGCAGTGTGGTTTCTCGTACCTCCTACCGTTAGGATTCTCAGCCTCTCCTCGAACACAGCCACATCTGGAAGGGTCGCCAGCAGGGGGCAGCAATGGGAGAGACACGGTTAGAGACCTACGATCCTTTAAACCCCAACACACACGGCCATGTAACACCCCGCCACGACCAGCTACAGCTAACACAGAGAGCAGCACCGCCCGACATCTCCACGTCTCCACCACCGCTTTCATGTGTTAGTTTCAGAAGAGGTTTGATTTTGGAGTGAAGTGGTGGAGAGAGAGACACAAAACACCATGCTGAGGTTTAAAAGTCCTCCACACAGAAGCACACTGAGGGATCTCCCAGACAGGAAGCCATTCTGTCAGGACACCGGACTGAGTCCTGAGTGGCGAGACACAGAACTCAACACGGACG
The DNA here is from genome assembly GCF_900880675.1 of Sparus aurata. NCBI lineage: Eukaryota > Metazoa > Chordata > Actinopteri > Spariformes > Sparidae > Sparus > Sparus aurata. The sequence goes on along the minus strand of NC_044191.1, from coordinate 36,869,124 downwards.
TCTTCTGTTCCCACTACGAACTTTAAACACAACCAGACTGTTTCAAGCTGTCCCTGCATCAGTTTAACAACCACCAAATGATGGTGACAGTCCTGTAGAACATGTGTGAGAGGAGTCACGTGGTAGTTCTAGTGAGGGACCGAACAGTGATGATGTCCAACAGTCATTCTCTTCACAGGAAGCAGACAGACGTCAGTTAGGCAGAGCTAAAGCTAACTAGCAGTTAGTGGCGATACAAAACAACAGAGCTTAAAGTCAGAGACGGAGGAGACACCGGCTCCTGATGTAGTCACAGTATTCACATTCACTATGAGTCTAATGAAATGTTTCAGACATCAAACAGCCGATTCAGTGCAGCAGATATCCAGGTGTGCAGGTAAAGAACCGACTCCTCAACGGCTCATGAAGAGAAGACAACAAAGACAGAATCAGGGGCTCGATGGGATGGAGACTGCTGATTGGTTACAGCAACATAATCTGACCAGGAAACTGACTAATCACCACGTCAGAGTTAAATTAACTTCCAACACACGTGAGGATTTAAACTCTCTACGCTCATTTTTGACAAATGTGGACCCGGTCGACCAGAAGCCGACACAGTAACCAACATCTCTATAAATAAATACATCATAAATAAAGCTGTGACCTGGTGTGAGATCACTGGATGCTGGAGGAAACAGGAAACACTGTTCTTCATCTTCAGCTCCTTTATTTGAGCTTTTTAAATGATTAAGATCAACATCTACAGAATCTGCACGATGAAATCATTTTGAATCAGAAATAAAACAGACTTCAATGATCCAATTCTGAGGATATATTTGATTCTTACTACGATGATTTAGATGAACGTTTCACACAAAACATTAAAGAGACAAATTAAAACTGTTCTGAACCAAGTGGGTCAAACACGGATCGTTCCATCCCAACTCGACTCTTCTCTCCCAGCTCACACTGTAACATACAAAGTATTTGGAATAAAACTGGAGGTTTTTGCAAGATCACATCAATTTAAGAGTTAAAGTTTAAGAGTTTTTACTTGGAATGGGAGAGTGAGTTGGAGTGGAGCGACACATAAATGAGTCCCCGACTGTCAGATGGTTCCACCTGAAGCGCTCTGTAATGTTGCTGTGTCCCCGACAGACTCTTCACTGTTACTGAAATACATCTTCTTCTTCTTCTTCTGCCTTTTCTTCTTTTATTTGATTTTTCTAAATGTATCTTACTTCTAGTGTTATTCTAGCCAACACTGATGTCAGTCATGTTTGCAGTCTGTGGTACAGGAATCTCCTTTGGGATCAATAACTTCATGTCTTAAAGCGAAACTCCCGCCAAAAAGCAACCGAGGCTTTATTTGGGATTGAATATGAGTCAGACCTTCGTGTGAAAGCATAATTGCGACGAAAGAGGCACTTTTAAGATTTACCGTAGTTTCGGTTTTGGGCACGTTAATTTTGAACGGGAGTGCATGGGGCAGGACATGCTAGCATCAAAATCTCTATTTTCAGAACACTAAGAAGTCTCGACACAACATGAAACTTTGCTGGTAGCATCACCAGGGTCTCTACACATGAACACGAGCACTGAGAACATTGTTTGTGTACATAGAAATTATGAAAAAGAAGGTTTTTGAACTACTCATGTTGGTTGCTGAATCTCCTGCGCGTCGCTGTCATGCCAGACAAAAAGTGTCGATCCCTGAGTGCGACCTGACAGGCAGGAGAGTAATGGTGGACCGCTCCTCAAGCGTGCCTGTCAGGTCGCACTCGGGGATCGACACTTTTTGTCTGGCATGACGGCGACGCACAGGAGCTGCAGCAGCTAACGTGAGTAGTTCAAAAACCTTCTTTTTAGTAAACTCTGTGTACACAAACAATGTTCTCAATGCTCGTGTTCATGTGTAGAGACCCTGGTGATACTACCAGCGAAGATTCATGTTGTGTCGAGACTTCTTACTGTTTTAAACAGAGAGATTTGATGCTAGCATGTCTTGCCCCATGCACTCCCGTTCAAAATTAACGTGCCCAAAACCGAAACTACGGTAAATCTTAAAAGTGCCTCTTTCGTCGTAATTATGATTTTACACAAAGGTTTGACTCATATTCAATCCCAAATAAAGCCTTGGTTGCTTTTTGGCGAGAGTTTCGCTTTAACGTATGTCCTGATGTATATTTTGAGACAGAACTGCTGCAATCAGCCAACAGAAACAAACCAGAAGGTACGAATACGACAAGCTAACCAAGCTACAGCTGAGAGCCGACACGTCAAAGCAGAAGCTGAACAACAACGAGCAAAACTACAGCCGCAGGTTTCTGCTGACCAACAGAGTTAGCATCAAGCTAACAGCGCCACACAGCTAACAGTATCAGCTCACCTGAGGTCAGGTGTCTCCAGAGGATGACCACCTGATCTGAGATCATCTCAGAAACTCTAAATGTCTCAGACCACCAATTAATCTCAACTCGCGGTCCACTTGGGAGGTTCTGGAGCTTTCCATCATATCACATGATCCTCCTCAGCAGGTGAGTTTCCCAGGTGACGTGAGTGTTACAAGTTTCCATGACTCACTCTTCACCTCGGAAACAGAGACTCACCTCAAAATCTGTTTTAAAGAATTAACCTCGTGGTGAAATGTTCAAGGTCAAGGCTGAACTTTTGAAACAAGAAACAAACATTTTGAAAATATTTTTAGATTAAGATCATGAAATATGATTGACAGCTCCAGGAATAGCTGAGAATTGATGTGAATAATATCAAATTTTTCTTTGATTCTTCTAATGTCTCAAAGATGAATCATGTTTCCTTTGATCTTTCTGTTCTGGCTCCATGTGGCGGCGTTCAGGTGTAAAAGGATTAAACCTGAGGCCGAATCTATTCCTGCAGACTGAATCCAATTAAGCTCTTTGTCGACAACCCTATGAAACACTGTGACCCAGGTTCTAAGGATGTTCTTTAAGGGGATCGCTTCACATTGTTAATATAGAGGATGGTTCCACGTTGAAGTTTAGAACCTGAAACCTTCAGTGTAAACAAGAACGTTCACAAATGTCTCTTTAGACGTTCTGGAGACCTTTTTGTACACAAGAAGGTTTCAGGAAGAGTTTCAGGTTTTGTTAATGGATTCTAAAACAAGACGAGAACACTTATTGTACACAAGAAGGTTAAAGAACCTCCTCTCATGTACAACAAATGTTCAGTTCATGACAAAGTTACAGAAACACTCCCAGGACAACAAACTTCCCCCGACTAGCGGAACATTTCAGAGAGAGCCGGAGAACAGGGGGAACAGGGACAATACAGAGACGTTCTGTTGGTTCTCAGGGTTCAGCGCCTCACCCAGCTTGTCGGAGGAGGTGATAATGTCAGTGGGGACACACGAGTCCAGATCGGCGTCCATGATGCCGAGAGGGTCCAACTGGGCCACATGGTGCCCTCGGATCTACAGGGAGTGACAACAGCACAGAGCCCACCCAGGACAGGAGGAGCAGGAGGGGATGGAGGTGAAGGAGTGGACAGAGCGAAGTGAAGACCAGGGTGAAGAGGAGGAGGAGGAGGAGGAGGAGGATGAAACAAAACGCAACGAAAGAGGCGAGTGGATGAGAAGCAGGATGGAGTGGAAGGCACGCCGAAATAGAAAAAGAAGAGGGCAAAAAGATTCACATCCAAACAGGATTTGACACAAAAGCAAGGAAGGAAAGACAACAGAGGAGAGAGAGCAAAGACAGGAAGAGATTTGACCAGAGGAGGAAGGAGAGAAGAGAGAAGAGGGAGGGTGGGAGGGAAGAGCAACATTAACACCACAGGCTGAAGCACTTTGATTTCTGAGCTCTGGCGTTCTCACCGACATCCTGGAAGCCGGTATTGACCGGAGCATCATCAAAATTCACACAGCTGATTCCCAGAGGATCCAACTGGGCATTGTGATGCCCCATCACCTAAACACACACACACACACACACACACACACACACACACACACCTGGTTATCACAACACACACAGACCTGACTACTGGAGGTCTTCACAGGTTCATTCTCTGAGCTCACTGAGTCTGTGACAGCGGACATTCACCTGCGTGTGAGTGACAGGAAGCTCTATATGAAACCGACCCGCCATCACTGGCACCAACAGACAGCAAGTGACATGTTGAGATCAATAACATGTTTCTTCTTTCATAAATGGTGAAATCAGTGTAAACAGTGTGTTCAAACAGCTGATCAATGCACTTTAGACACAGAAGCAACATTACATTCCATTTTGGATAATCAGATTTAAAGTGAGTATTGATGAGAGCTGATCAGCTCAGATCAGGTTTATCTTTGAAGACATTAATCTCTTACACAGACTTTGGACCAGTGAAGACCTCCAGCCACCTCATCAGTAATCAGGGTTTCTCAAGCTTTTTAAGCAGACACTCGACAACAACAGTTCATCAATGTGAGCAGCAATCATTCAGTTTTCTTACAAATATCTCACACCACTCTCTCCTGATCAGACGACTCCAGGTGGGTCCAAGAACCTGAGTTATTTACAACTTACACACAGAGTTTGTTTAATTATAATATAAATAGATTAAACATATTAGTAAAAGATCTTGCCTTCACAAATATCAGAAAAAGAACAAACAGGAGTTAAAGACCACAGTTTGATTCATAATGACGGCTGTGGTTCCGCCGCGCTGAGCTCCAGGTGACTCGAGGTTCTGTGGAAGAAGGACAAGTTAAACATGACGACCGGCACCGAGGAGTCCGGGTCCAGGAACACCATTTCAGTTTTAATGAATGAATTTTTCAAAAACCAGAAGACTCACAGAAATATGTTTGTCCTGGATCTTCTTCATTAATCCTCACGCTGATCTTTTGACCTGCTGCTCCACATGATTTATAGTCAAAGGGCTAAAATGTGAAAACACAACAGTACCGTGCTTCATCACGTCCCTGTTCATCCAAAGTGTGAACTCCTCACAAAATCTGAGAAACAAAACTATCTGTGTGCAGACTGGAGGAAGGATTCTGTGTGAGGTGAGACGCTCAGGTGCGTCCAGGTGTCGTCATGACAACACCAAGTTAGCCTTTATAATCTAAACACGGACAGCTGCCTCCATGCATCAGGATCAGTCAGGATATAATGATGTCACAGTGAAGTTGACCTTTAAAATATAAAATG